>NC_087252.1:28956993-29256993 GCF_037042905.1 Lytechinus pictus | reverse complement strand
AATTTTATAAAACAATTATATGCTCATCTTGGTCAATGTGCAAATTACAGAACCGATTATGTCACACGCACTCTAATTTCTTGTGTATTTTTTTGTTTGATACATGTACATGACATGTATATTTTATTTTAATTTTCTCATTTTCTTTGACAAATTTTGAGAGGGATTTTAATTCCTCCATTAACATTCGTAGTTTCCATAAATGTAACCTATTGTGATTCGAGGAAGATTTTTTAGATCAAATTTGCTAAAATTTATATAATAAAAATGCAACAAAAATTTAAAAGTAATGTGATGTGAGTGACATAATCAACTCTATTTGCATACCATTGTTTTGTGTATATAACTGTTTTGTGTTAAAAAAGGGAAATTTCTGTATTTATTCAAATAATTGTTGTTGATGTGCACTTGACCTTTAACTCACTTCCCTTCCCACCCCTGCCCAAATAAGTGTAATCAAGAACTTGAAAATCAAAAGCAGTGATTAAGAAGAAGTAAGATTTAATCATAGAGCTATTAATAGCTCCATGATTTAATAAATACAGGCCTAAATAGAACTTCACATGAAATCAAAAAGGGAATAAAGCTGGATAGGAACGATGAAGGAATATGATTTAAAGAAAAAGCATAAACATATCCCCATCACCCCCCCCCCCCAAAAAAAAAAAAAAAAAAAAAACCAGTCCGGCGGGTTCGAACCAGGGTCCTTGCACACGTCAAAACATTGCGCTTACGCAATCCGCCATCGATCTCTTCCATACTACTTCCGGGTTTTTTAAGTTATATAAAATGTTGTAAGTCTGTGCGCCGCTGTTGACCAATCAGAACGCGTCGGCAATTCTACTGCAATTCCAATCATTTTGCGATGGACATTGCCGTGGTTTTTTGTGGTTCCTGACTTTGCTACATCATGAAATTTCATAATTCTTTTTCAGTCGTAAAGAAGAATGTCTATGCTTTATATTGATTATCAATTTGACGCAAGTGTGATTTCGATGCAAAAATGCGCTCTGTTTATTCACATATATTTCTTGAAAAAAATCATTTTTTTCTAAGCTAAATATCGGTCTTCAAAATACATTAAATGTTCATTTTATTTGGCTGATCAGAAATTTCAAAGTTTTATCTATAAAATAAGACCAATTTTGTGAGGAATAAACAATTCTAAGAGCAAAAAACACAGATCGGAAAGTTCGTCTTCACAGCTCATTACGTATGCATAACCACGGACGGCTATGCATACCGCTGAATAAAATAGAGCACTTTCGGACGGGCTGCGGACTGACTGTAAAGTAAGAAAGTTATGACATTTAAAAATTTTGCTTAAAGTCACAAAATAGTGGTAGATCTATACACATCCTGGTCGGTATGCAAATGAGGGAACTGATAACATCACTCACTCACAGTCACTATTTATTTTGTATTTTTATATTATATGAAATATGAAAAATTTTAATTTTCTCCTCATTGTCATGTGAAACAAGGTTTTATTTTAATAATTAGCCTAAACATGTGGAATTACCATTGTTTAACATTATGGTTCAGTCAAGTTGGTCCTTAGGCCTATTGTCAAATCTGTAAATATTGAAATATTGTCTAATTCAAACAATAAAACACAAAATAAATAGGACATCACATCATCGAGTCTCTCATTTGCGTGACTTAATTGTCATGATTGTGCACATTACTATTAAAGCGAAACTTTTAAATGTCATAACTTTATTTTATATCCGATTTTGATTAAATTTTCATAATTATCTTGTCTGATTTTTATCTATTGATTAAAATCAAAATTTTTCATAAGTGGGCAAGACTTCCATATGTTCCCTCCACTAAAATTGAAAAAAAAAATATGGAGGTTTATCAAGAATTATCTAACACATATCTAAGAGATTTAAGAAGGAAAAGTTGGATACATACCAAAATATGGCTTTATTCAGAGCTGCCAACATTGAGAAGATAGAATCCAGTAGATTTCGCGGAGGTATGATTTTGTGAGGGAGCGGCGGAACCCACGGATGGGAGTTTTGGGTAGCAAAACACATTAAGAAACAACATTTGATAGTAACTGACAGCTGTCTAAACCATCAAAACTTTTTGCAGATAGATAAATGCACATTAGAGAGATTTCATGAATTGTCATTGACTAAATATATACTTCAGGCAATACAGTATTTTTTTCAAATAATTCATAAAAGAATGCATTCAACATGGAAATACCTTTAGTTTATCCAGAGGGGGAAGGGGCTGCAGTAGTGGTAAACGTGGTAAATGAGCTTGCCTGGCCCTGTAAAGACTTATAATTATAAATATAATGGCCTGTTTAAAGTCTCTGAGGGATTCCTGTGAAAATTGTCACACAGTCCCATTCCGCTTGAAAATTATCTTTATACTTCGAAAAAATATTTTGTCGTCTTGGTCTTGGATGACTCCATCTCCATGATCTCCATGGTCACTGACAATGAGATTGTAGTGTGGATAAATTTATCGGGACGGCCGACGGGGCGTGCTTCGCACAGCTCAGTCAGCCAGCGCCAGGCTAGGCCAGACTAGCTCACTCACGAAAGAGAAAATGTTTGAATCCGATCAACCCAAGTGAAAGTACCGTAGGCAAAAAAATCTCCACTTTGCTTCTGTTCTTCAGGATTGTCAATAAAATTACTCCTGAAAGTCGGGGTGTAATAGTAATCCACTTGTTAATCCCATCGTTGATCCAGTTTCAGCTCGAATAAAGCGCACACGAGCTTACGAAAAATGCCTCGCAGTGCTCGTGGACTTCCCTTCTCGTAGCCCCCTGGCGCAGCGCGGCCGGCCGGAGACCAGGCAGGGCATCGCCGGGGGGCATGTGCATGGAGTGCCGCTGAAGTGTTTCCCTCACACACATTGCAGAACCCGGAAATAAAATGGCTTGTTAGACTAATTCACCAGTCGTTCAGTAAAATTATCTTCATTTTTTACATTGGAAATCAACGTACGATTAAAACTGGTAAAAGTTACTGGGTAAAATGAAAATGTGATAAGGAGGTTCCACGTGGGTGTTAGGGAGTTGAACATGCTAGACTCGTAAAACAGTCGTTTGTATGAATTTTACAATTTAACAGCTAAAAATCCTGATTATCCGGGAGATTTTGGCATGGGGTCGGAAGAACGGGAGATTGGATCGCAATCCAGTATTCTCCCGCAGGATCCGGGAGACTTGGAAGCTCTGCTTTATTCCGTCAAAATTTTGAGTGTGTGTAGTTCCCAAGGCATCGGTTTATTTAGTCAGAAAAATAAATACCCAATACTCTTGGAGAGTAGACTAGTCGTAATATCGGTTGATAACTGTTACGAAATCCATGGCTTTCAATAATTCCTGCTAGCTCAGTGAGTAAGGCGATAGACTGGAGATGCATCGTTCTGCAGCGAGAGGTTCAAATCCAAGTTCCAACCGGAAGTAACAAGAAAAAAAAAAAAAAAAAAAGAACGAAAGAAGGGGGTTTTGGAGAAGTATTTTTTTTTAATTAGTGGAGGGGACATAAGTCTTTGCCTGAGGTGGACTTGACCTTTAAAGGGCGAAAAGATATTTCAAAAATGGAAAAGAGTTCCATATGCACCCCCCACCAAAAATAACTAAAAATTGTTGAGACTTCTGAAGTTCCGGTTCGTTCATCTCACTCTCAGATTTTTCTATCATTTTTTGTACTGTTGCTTTATAGTTTATACCTTAGTTGGGACTCGAACTCACCTCGTTTTATCTGCAGTCAAGACCTCTTCCCGCTATCATGGCTATGCTAGCGAGAAGCGCTGATAGATACCGGTAGGGGTATTTTAACGATTATCAGCCGATAATTCGACTAGTCTAGATGACTAGAGACCCTTTACTGACTAAATAGTAAATAAACCGGTGTCTATTCTATGGACAATTACACGCACTAGATCCTGCTCGAATAAAGTCGAAATTTGGCAGAATAAAGCCATATTTTGGTTAGGCCCGTTTCGGGTACACGTGTACACGCACGGTCAAGTCAGTGCAGGTGTACTAAATTCCATCACCGTGTACACGGTAGCATCTGCATAAAGCTTGCATGGGACTACAAAATCAGTGAACAAGCTCACAGCCTCACATTAAATCATAGTTCTCAGACACTGCACATATTCTAATTACTAATATGTCAATATATTTCAATTAATCTAGAGTGAGTTCACTTCCAAAATCGCCGATTTAATCCACATACATTCTGGAGACTCAAGTTTTTGTACCACGAAATGGGTCTGCTCCGCCTCCGGTCTCGAAAGTGTTGCTCAATCACACTCATAGCCAATTTGAGAATCACCAATTGCAACAGCGATCATTGCTACAACTTACGTGTTATACGCTCGTACACATGTGCTACAAGCCTACAAACAAACGCTCCTCAAATTGGCAACAAAATAATGAAAATCAATCGATAACTTCAGTTACACTTAATTCTGCAGCGATCTGTGCATGCACGTACGGTACAGTATACAAAATGCGCATCCAACGAGCGTCGGCGCTAGCAGGGCCCTGCACTGATTTTCTTTTGCATTCTTTATTAATTTAATGCGCTGCTAAGCTGAGTAAACTTTTAATTTGCACCAATTTTTGTGGATTGATACTTCAAACTTCTCTGGTAAGCTTTAAAACCGTGACTTAGGCTATATAGACCCCCTTTTTAATGACATGTTGATGCAGGTCCGTGTCGACATGAAAACAACTCGCTCTCAGAGTGTTTACAACGTGTACACGTGTACACGACCGAAAAACACGCCGTGTACACGTGCATCAAAAATGGACTTTCAAAACGGGCCTAATTTTGGTAGGGCCTATGTATTTCCACTCCCCCATCATTTATGTTCTATATTATGGCTAGATACATTATTCTGAACCTTCTCCTTGTTTTTATTTTCAATTTTAGTGGGGGATACATATGAAACCCTTGCCAACAAATGTTGAAAAACTCCTCTCTCGAGTCTCTGCATAAATTTTAAATTAAAGATAAATTCCAGTTTTGGTAACGATCTAAAAATGACTTTTTACACCAATTACAGAATCTAATATAATGACCACCTAAGTGTCTGTTTGTATGAATAAAAAATATGTGCCAAAGGATTCTGGAAGAAATTGTGTAATTGCTGAGAAATAAGCAAAATAAGCGCGGATTCGGTCACTTCCGTCGGGTCTTTATTTTAGCAATAATAATACACTGTCCCACGTGTGCCTATCTGTGTTGGTGATCTTCAGACTTCAGTGTGAACATTTTTCAGCGTAGATTTCAAGATTTCACAAAGTTCAGTTTATGTAACTGTACCAGATCTAGATCCTCGATGATATACTGACAATTAAGCCTTGTTTTACAGACTTTCTCATGAAATCAGTGTTTGCTGCAAATACTGGAATTTCTCTTTAAACAGAAGATTTATCACTAAAAAAGGTTAGGAACTTAGGATCGTATAATCTATCAGTCTACTACTTGCACAGTTAGTTAGGTCTCTTGCATTCAGTGCGACACGCATGCCAAAACCAGAAAAGAAAATGCTCCTCCAGATTTATTTCAGCTAAATTTTTAGAATTTAGGGGGCTAAATTAACGCCAACGCCGCGCCCAGCCAGCCCGAGCTGTCGGCATGCATCAGCTCGGCCTCGGGTCAGAAGCAAATGCAGTGAGGCCAGAGTAGAGTCAGCAGGCGGAGGTTTGCGTTGCATGACCGCATCTCTTCATAAGTTTAGTTTAAAAATAAGAATAGCCCTCAAAGGGATGAACTTACCTTTAAATTTCATGGGCATCGACGGAAGAAAATGTAAACCACGGCAACCTTGCTTTTAAGATGAGAAATTACACTAAAAAATGTAAAACGGGGGCCGCCGCATCTGCAGTTATCGCAGCCAAAGGTCATCTCGAGCTCCAATTTTATTCCTTCCGGATCGCGATCGAGAGCAAAGTCGCCGATCGAGCGCGCGCGCGAGAGGGGGGGGGGGGGGGGGGGGGGGGGGAGTATGAGGAGAAGAAGAAAGGGGAGGAGAGATGATGAATTTGAAAGTGACCAATTAATGATTTGGTGAATATTTTATGTATCATGCAGAAAATGCAAACAAGTAAATGCTGAGGAAAGCCTGAAATGATTTTAGCAAAACTTTTTAAGAGAATTCAAAGACATTAAGAGAAAAAAACTAAACATGAATAAAAAAGAAAGAAAAATAATCAGTTATCCCTTTGTTTCCTCAGCAAATCTGGATCCATATCTGTCCATGAATTATCTTAACAAAATAAAGAGGGAAAACTTAATTGATGGTGTATAGGAATTATGATATAAAATAATTCACTTTTTTATGTTGGAAAAAATAGCTCGGGTAAACAGACTTTTTTTCTGGGACGATCTGTAGTGTTCATACTTTCATACTAAAAGAATCAAAACAATAATGGTACATAAAACAATAATGATCTGCTATTAGGAATCACTCATACACAGAGAGACTGAAGGCACTCAACCTCCCATCCCTTCAGTACCGCAGACGTCGTGGAGACATGATCCAAGTGTACAAAATTGTTCATGGATTTGAACGCATCCCAAGTGATGCCTTCTTTGAACTTTCAGCAGGCAATACAAGAGGTCACAGTCTGAAGCTTTCTAAACCCAGATGCTTGACCAAACTGAGGCAAGATTCATTTAGCCAGCGGGTTATAAATGACTGGAACTCACTCCCTGAAGAAGTAGTTACAGCTCAGACTGGACAAAGTGTGGGCAGACCAGCGGTTCTGCTCACCATATGAGTAGCAAACATCTTATAGAAGGTAGAGATCTGAGCCAAAACGACACTGAGCAGACACCACACCAATCATTGAGACGGATGAAAATGGCACAGAACTGGAAACCTGACTGCTGGGATCCACAGCACTCTTCCAGAATCTCGGGTAAAGGTAAAGGTAATTTTGCCATTTATGTTAAAAGACTCAACAGCCAATCTAAATTCCAGGACCCTTACAGGAATTGACCAAAATCACTGTATATGTAAAGTCGAGCGGCTCGAGTACCTTTATTTGGAAAAGACCACATAGTCCTTTGTAAATGGCCACTGTGATTATCAGCAAATTGAGAGAAAAACAAAAAGACAAAGGAATGCATAAGACGTTACATGGTAATGTTTTATTTTGAACATTATATGTGCAGACAATAGAATGTTTATGCAGTATAATGATGCTTGTAATTACACCCTATAAGGGCCTAAATCTAATACTACAGCATAGAAAATTGTTTTAAATTGTTCATAGAGAATTAATTTTTTGATACCATACTGAGATGTTTTCCATAGTACAGAGTTGTCTGAGTTGTTCAACATCTGAGAGGGTGGGGCGGGTTTGGCACTTCCAGAATCTCAAATTCATCAGAATATTGGTTATGTTGGGAATTCGATCTTGAAGTCAGAGTCAAATAATGATAATAATAATAATACACTTCATTTATATAGCGCCTTTTAATCAGATTTTTTGAAAGCGCAATAAAAAGACTAATAGAAACACAAATAGGAGGATGAAACATAAGAATAACTACAAAATTATGAACACTATATGGAAACCGTACAAAAAATTAGAATTAGTAAGTTTTTAGACATTTCTTAAATGAGGAAAGTGTTGGGGAAGTCTTTAGCGAAGGCGGCTAGGAGTTTCATGTTTTGGGGGCAACGGTAGAAAAGGCCCTTACACCCATTTGTTTAGCAGTACGAGGCACAACAAGAGTATTACTAGTGGCCGAGCGAGTGTTGTATTTGGATGTGTATGCAAAGAGAAGGTCAGCTAAATAGGTTAGAACTTCATTGTTAACACATTAATAAGTTAGAGTTAAGGTCTTATAAATAAAAATATAACAAAATGGGGGGGGGGGGGCGAGCAGATAAAAAAAGATTGAATTAGCAACAACTATACATGCACAAGGTACCTCTGTGACAGTTCTGAGGGGGGGTAGGGGGCACTCGGATTTGGAAAGAGTAGGGGTGCTCGTGAATTGATGGGCTATAAGAACTTGCAAGTTAGATGGAAATGGAATTTAACCTGATTTAACCTGAAATTATAGGAGTCTTGGAAGCTCATGACGCCTGAAATAAGGGGGTATAGGAATGGGGAAGAATGGGGGATCAATGAAAAGGGGTGAAAAATGATATGCTTGGGAACAGTTGGCAAGAGAAAAGGAGGTCTTCAGGGGCACACATACCCATACTGCTAATATGTGTGAGTACACCCCCTCCCCCCTTACGGGTTCTAACACGCCAGAGGCAACACTGAAGGCGACTAGACTGTTTCAAGGTAACAAGTGCACATAATTTTTCTAATGTCAGAGCAAAATACTTTATAACATACAGGGGTGTGAGTGGTCACAAATAAAAAGATCTGAAAAAAGCTGAAGAGTATTGAAAAAGCCTGAAATAGAAAGAGCTCCCATACTTTTTGTACAGAGGGAAGCCAAAAATAAGCTGGAAAAAAAAATCTGAAATCAGCTAAAAATCTGAACTCTCACACCAGTGAACATAGTGATGAGTTTCTAATTGTTGTACGGTAAACCATCTTCTCAAAACCAAGACTGGTCAATAGAGCTCGTCATTAGTATACTGTCCTGTCTTAGCAAAAAAAAAAGGACTTGTCAAATGATAGCTTTCAGCCAATCATTTGATGAGGATCCATATCACCAGTTCATAGATACATCTGACATATACCTCAGTCACATTTCCCCTACAGCAGCCATGCAGCGAGTCAAAAACAGCCGTTTTATTCATTTTCATTCAAACCATGCACCTACCATATATGTAGCTGGTACAAAAAAATTTAAAATGTCTGTTTCTGTCTCGCCATACAGCGGTAGGGGAAATGTGACTGAGGTTTAAGCAAAAGTTGTTTTAATATGTTCTAATACATGGAACACATACAAAAGGACATATTGAATTCATGAATTATAAGATAAGCACATATTTGGGACAGTGTATTGTTTTGAAAAACCCACAATTTGATGAGATTCCATACTTATTTTGCTAGTACATGTATCTCGGAAATTACACAATATCTTCCAGAATCCTTTGCCACAGATTTTTTTTTATCATACATACAGAAACTGGGTGGTCATTTTATTGGATTCTGTATAAATCTAATATCTTTCACAATCCATTGGCACAGATTTTTAGGTTTTTTTTTTCAATCATACTTTGGGTGGTCATTTTATTGGATTCTGTACAAGCTCGATATCTTCCACGATCCGTTGGCACATATCTATTTTTTTTCATACATACAGAAAACTTGGATGGTCATTTTATTGGATTCTGTACGAACTCATTTTGAAAATATTGCAACTGGCATCTGTCTTTGACTGATGGAATAATTGAAGAATGCTTGAAATATACAATGTGGGAACAACAGTCCAGAGTCATCACCAATATACATGTGCAATTATTGAAATATGCAATCAAGAAAAATCAATTGTGACATGATTCCAACACAATTCATTAAACAACATACATGTAATATCATTCTTATTTTTGGAATATCACTTGTCACATGAATACTATAGCACACGATGTAATTTATGCAGCTTTGTTTCGCGTCATATTTAGGGAAATTCCGCATATTTAGGGAGATCAGACCATAATGAAAGGTATAAAGCAGGAAAGGGAGGTATGGTACAAAGGTTCAAGCATTAGAAAGTCATGTAGTAAAAAAAAAGATATACCAGGTGGGTGTTTCATAAAGCTGTTCGTAAGATAAGAACGACTTTAAGAACGACTGGTGATCCTTTCTTTTGGTAAATGGTATACACCATAGGCGATGGTTTAGCGCGTAAGAAAGGATCACCAGTCGTTCTTAAAGTCGCTCTTAACTTACGAACAGCTTTATGAAACGGCCGCCAGTAATTAATATCATTTTTTTTTAAAAGAACCATAAAATAACACCAGGAACCCATTGCATAAAAGTTACCATAAAATTCTGTATCATGGTAACTTCGCCATCCAATGGTTACTATGGCAGCAATGCTGAACAGCCAATCAGAATCAAGGATTCTATTAACTACTGTATACCATTGGCTGGCAGACTTTCTTTAATAGTAACTTTTATACAACGGGGCCCAACCTGACTAAAATGAGTTTGCTATGCAAATCCTTCACTCCAGTAACATGGGCTGAATGTGCCTCCTAAAATGATTCGTGTAGAGAAGTTGAAAAATCTAAACATTTCATGTGCTAGTCTTGTGTGAAGACCCACTTGTTGATCAAAGTATCAATCAGGGTCTGAACCTGCCTACTATTATGGCAAGATCCTACATGTACATACAGGTATAGGTTATCTGCAAGTTTGCACTAAAACTACATAAAAATTGTTTAATTATTAGTAAAAATATTTTTTTTTAACTATCCTGTTCTTTCAATTGTAAAATAACATACATATGACGGTACTTGGTCTAATCCAAGAATAGACCAGACTAAATGGCTATTTGACATTGGCCCATATTTCCAGTTTAACTTCAGCCACGGTATGTGTTACATTTATGGGAAGTAAAAAAGTCAGAATGGCATTGACATGAGTTTACTATCTTTACTGTAAATTACATGGCTCCTATCCTAACAATGTTTTAATGATGAAGAGAGCTATTTCAGTAAGTGTTCCGAGTCAGTAATGACTGATTTCAGGGTCAAAATGAGTTGATGAATCGAACATGTACTGTTCGAGATCATACCCGTCAAATTTGGCTATCTATACTTAAATCAAAACTGTAGACCAGAGTTTTAATAATAAATCCAAGTTCAGAATACAAGCCACTACCCCGAACTTACAAGATGTTTAAAACCATGATTCTTGTGGAAGGTTGATTTATGTAGAGTTTAGAGTATTTCTATCCAAATTCCATTCAGCCTTCATATCCAAATTTTATCAAATGCATTAGTTTATTAAATCACATGTACTTTGTCGTCTTTATTCCATACTGCATCCTTACACTAATCAAATACAAAAAAAAAATCAACAGTTTTTATAGGGTCTTTAAACCACCTTTTCCCTTCAGTAATATATGTACATCTGAGTCATATCCATCCATAATTTGCACTTAATGTACCGGGTAAAATGGCAAATACATGTCAATGTCATACAATAGGTCTACGATCAGGGGACCGTTCATGAAATTTGTCAGCACTGGCAGCCTGTCTTTCTCTGACAATTAATACATTAACTGTAGTTATGCTCCCCAGGGAGTGGAAATTGTGCACTTTTCGTGCGGGATTGAAATGAATCCAATGACCGGGGTAATAATATGCTGTAACGTGCTTTGAGCCATTCTGGGAAAAGCGCTTTATAAAAATTGGCTATTATTATTATTAATAACAGTCAGAGGCCAGTGCCTCTTGACCCAATCTAAACCACAAAATTCACTAGAATTCTCAGCACTGACAACGTAGTCAGAGCTGACACCTTTCATGAAACACCCACCAGGGCCCCGTCTTACAAAGAGTTGCAATTGATCCGATCAATCCCAACTATGGACGGCCAGCAACGTCAACATCTAGAATTCAAATTTGTTCAAAATATTTTCTAGATATGTTCATTCATACAATCACCACTCTCTTGAAGATTCAGTGTGATTCTCTATATGTTTACTTAGGAGATTGTGCAAATTTCTTGTAGACAAAAATATGGCCTAGATGGATTTCCATACAGTTGAGATTGATTGGATCAAACATAACTCTTTGTAAGACGGGGCCTTGGTTTGTGAATACAGGAAGTTTTAATATTTTCTGAGTGAAAAACAATTCAATTAAATATCCAACCATTCATTCATAATAAATTGATTAATTCATTAACTTCAAGTTGAGGAAGGGGAGGGGATAATAGGAATATCACTATAAACATTTCAATAACGATAGTCATGGCCATGGGTTTCAACTTGTCTGAACGTTCATGTCTATTCCACATTCAATGTTCACTAACATTTTTTTTAAACCATATCGCAGGCCTATCTTGAATTGTGCAAAGACCCTTTATGCTAAGATATACCATTCTACAACACATTGAAAGCATGATGTACAGGCAATACATATTAAAAAGGTATTCAGCAATACAACAAAATAATTTTTCTGACGATGCATCAAGCACTTGGCCATACATTTTCAACAATGTACATAAGATTAATAGAGAATGAAACAATTGAAGAAAGTTTGCTTGTGTGAAAACAGAAAAGAAATCAAAGAATAAGATTTTTTTTTTTAAGGACAAGTAAAATTGGAAAAACAAAAGTTATGAGCATTTGAAAGTCAAGAATTACTAATGCTATCAATGATGGAGATCCTCCCAATGGGTGATTTCAAGTTCAGTGTTGACCTTTTGGTGTTGGTGTTAGGTCAATTTTTACATGAGAATAACACCAAACATAAAATGAAGATGGTCCTGAAAAGTCACTCACTGGTTGTTGAGATGTCAATAATGTGATCTGGATCAGTTTTACAAACTCAGAATAGGTTTTTGAGCTAGGAGAAGCAATCGAAATTCCAACACTAACACCAACACCAACGCCAACACCGGACTTGAAATCACCCATTGGCAATGCGAACAAGATCTGTAATGTCACATATTGTATAACTCCCACCTTTGGACAGTGAAAATATACATGTACCCCACACGTCTCTTTTTTTTGCTCATTCTAATTACATCACAATCAATTCATCCATATGTTGTAAAACCTCTACTCTATGTCATCTCATAAAACAGAACTCTTGCAATGGAATATATAAGGGAGAAGATGTAAGAGAAATGGGGAAGTTATTCGCATGTGACGTCACAAATTTTGGTCGCATTATCAATGTTAGGATCTGCAGTGTACTTAGCATTAGTGATTTAAATATTGAAATGCTCATAACCTTCTTATTTTTCATTCAGTTTTCCTCAAACTTTCATTGATCTTATTCTGAGATTTTTTCTGTTTTCATACAAGCTACATGTATGATCCAAGAGTTTCATTCTCCTCAAATAACACACACAAAAAAATTGAACAGCTAGCACCATATTATATATGCAAACTGATGAGATGCAAAGTGAATTACAAAAATGGCATGATTTAGATGGGCGAGTTGTAAAATATACCTACACATACTATACATATATACACGCAGTCATGTTTTTTATCAGGATTGACAATGCTCCATATCCAAATCCGCAACACAATATGACATTCCGGACTATTCGCATTTTCTACGGGGAAACTCTCTCTACAACGCACCAATCCCTTTGAAACTGCAAGTGATATCACAATGGAGAGCTGAGAGGCTTTTGTCGACAGTTGGTGGACCGGGTCAGCATTGGAATCTCTCGACTCTGGACGACGACATATTTGCAATTGTTCGTCCGGTGCAAATCTTCGGATGATCTGCTGTCCCAGTCCACCAACTTCCGACAAAAGCCCCTCCGTTCTCCATTGTGATTTTAATTGCTTTTTCAAAAGGAATCGATGCGTTGTGGAGTTTTCCCCGTAGTAAAAGTGAAAACTACCTATTATATACAAGCCAGAAATACATACATGTTTGCTTAATCCAAGAGATTTATAAAAAAAAAGGAAAAGGGAATGTGTATTAAAAGGCAAGAAGCTATTTGGAGGATACAGCACAAGTGCTACTCACAGGCCCTTGGGGAGGGGGCATTTCATGGAAACAAAGTGTTTTTCACTGGCTATTGTTACAAGCTACTGGAGTACTCTCACCTAATTGGCTCAGAGCAAATTTGCCAGTGAAAATCTTTGTTTCACTAAACACTCCCCATATAAGCAGATGGATTTCATAAAATATGAAGATCCAACCCACTATACATCTAGGTTAGGTTTTATGTTTTGCTTTAATGATGCCTGTTGCCATGGTTAAGTATGGTATTTTATTAATGAGTCTACTGTTATGAAGAATAGACTCATGAAGAAATGAGTGTGATAAACTGATCAACATTGGACATTGTTTACAATATAAGCAGTAAAAGCATTACATGTATTTATACAGGAAATGTGCATAAACCATGGACTCAACCAAAGGTTTTCAAAACCACCTTTGTGAATTAGGACCTTAAATTGTATTTGAATGAAACTCTTTCTTCAACAGAAAATGATATACAATACTGCAGATAATATAAGCAATACATTCTTGTTGCCATTGTAAGATGCCAAAAATACTACATACATATTTATGTTGGTAAACATAAAGTGCAGATATGTCAATATGACACAAACCTTCAATTTCCAATCTGCAAAAGGGGAATGAAAGTTTTCTTTCCCTTCTATTAAAGGTCAAGTCCACCCCAGAAAATTGTTGATTTGAATCGATAAAGTAAAATCAAACAAACATAATGCTGAAAATTTCATCGAAATCGGATGTAAAATAAGAAAGTTATGACATTTTTAAGTTTCGCTTATATTTCACAAAACAGTTAAATGCACAACTCAGCAATATGCAAATGAGAGAGTCGATGATGTCCATCACTCACTATTTCTTTTGTTTTTTATTGTTTGAATTATACAATATTTCAATTTTAACAGACTTGACAATAAGGACCAACTTTACTTAACCATAAACTGTTAAAATAATGGTAATTCTACATGTTCAGGGAGAAATGCAACTTTTTTTCAATTGACAAGGAGGAGAAAATAAGAATATTTCATATTTCATATAATAAAATACAAAAGAAATAGTGAGTGGGTGACGTCATCAGTCTGCCAATTTGCATACTGACCAGGATGTGCATTTAACTGTTTTGTGAAATTAAGCGAAACTTTGAAATGTCATAACTTTCTTATTTTACATCCGATTTTGATGAAGTTTTCAGTGTTTTGCTTGTTGGATTTTTCTCCTTTTTTTTCAAATCAACTTTTTGTTGGGGTGGACTTGTCCTTTAACAAAAGGTGAAAACGTGTTCCAAACTAGATAAAGAACTAAAAAATTTAAAATTGCATTTGAATGTGCAAACAAAAGGTTTAAACTTTTTTAGTTTTGTTAAATAATAGTTTGAATATCCTTTCTCATGATAACACCAAACACTCTGGCTCGTATTCTGAAGTCAGGTTTTACTTAGACCATGGTCTAACTCTGTGCTAAAATTATGGGAAGCCAAAAGTGTCAAAATGTTTTATTAAGTTGCATGTTTCCTATGTTTACTGTACTCTTTCACTGATGGTGAAGGCAATCATCTATTTATAGTTCCTAGACAATTACGAATGATTTGAGAGCCAAAATGAGCTGAAATATCTTATCTCTACTGTTAGTGATTTATGTAACAATTGGCTGTCCATACTTAAACCACAACTTTAAACCTGGGTTTAAGTTAAACCCGACTTCAGAATAGGGGCCTCTGAATCTAAATCGAAATTCGTCAATAAAAGCAGGATATAAAAAATTTGAAATTGAAGTGAATTGTATAGATTGGAAATCACAGATCTAGGAATAAACTGAAAGTCTTTGTGATGGAGTACATCGTGAGTATTGAAACAAAGATATGATCCATTATAAAAAAAAATTACAGCATATCATGGGTGCAAGTACCATTATATACATGTTATATGTAATAAAGAAATCAGTCTATCAGGGATCACCTTCATTTCCAATACTCGCCTCCTCATCATCATCAAAGTCACTAGCATCACTTTCATCAGAATAATCCTCTCCTTCCATTTCTTCATCCTCCTCTTCATCCTCCATCTTTTCTTCATTCTCATCCTCATCTATTCCACCTTCCCCATCCATCTCATCATCCCTACCATAATCATCATTTACCCCTCCCTCGAGTTCCCACCCATCATGCTTCCCCGATTCAGAACTGAGATCATCATCCAGGCTCCCATCCCTCTCCCCTCCACTGTCCGAGGCGCTGTCCTGGTCGCCTTTCGTAAGCGCAACGTCAACGTCCTCTCTGTACGCCTCGGGGTGCTTCTCTTGCATGTGTCTCATCACAAACTTCTTCTGGGTGTAGACGTTGCCACAGATCC
This sequence comes from Lytechinus pictus, assembly GCF_037042905.1. Lineage (NCBI taxonomy): Eukaryota > Metazoa > Echinodermata > Echinoidea > Temnopleuroida > Toxopneustidae > Lytechinus > Lytechinus pictus. Next base: position 29,241,013 of record NC_087252.1, on the reverse strand, counting down.
TACACCCGCAGGGATGGGTCAGGTGCAGGATGACGTGGTCAGTCAGGAAGTTCTTGTCGGGTGTCCGGAACCCACAGTGCGGACAGGCGTCACCCTGGATTTGGAGTTCCTCGGGAGAAGTCATCTTCCGCAGCAGCCCGCCGATTTCCTTCTTTTCCGGTCCCTCGAAACCCCCTGTGAAGAGATGGATATGTTTGGATCTTTGGTGTCGACGTAAGGTGCTGTTGCGTGTGTATACATTGCCGCACTCGATGCACCCATAGGGGAATTCCTTGTGCCTGGCTATGTGCTTATTGAGAACCGACTTATGAGGTGTGTAGAAGGCACATTCCGGACAGGCATCCTTGTGCTTGGAATGGACCAGTCTTGCCTTCAAACCTAGACTCTGGTCCAAATCCCTATTATCAAGATCTTGCTCCTCGTGTTTCTCATGATGATGCCTGAGGAGCGACTTTTTAGTCGTATAAGTGTTTCCACACTTCTTGCACCCAAACGGGAAAGCGACGTGCTTGTTGATGTGTTCTGTGAAGAACTCTTCATCCCTTGTCTTAAAACCACATATTTCACAAGTCTCTGCGTCGGTCAAATCAACTGGGGTACTGACCTTTCTAACAACCTTCCGTACAAGCTTGTGAGACTGTTTGTGCACTTCCAGGGATTTCCGATCGCGGCAGGAAAATCCACATTCTCCGCAACGGAGAACCTGGACAGTCATTTCTTTAAGGTATTTCATAATCCTCTGTCTCCTCTGAGGGGTCAGATAATGGATCTTTGTGGCTCCATGCTTTCGTCGTAAATGATCGTACAGTTTGCCCCTACTCATGTACACTCGGCCACATTTTTCACATCCATACGGCCTGTTTTGATGCTGCATCAAGTGCTCTCTAAGCATATGGTTCGAAATGGTTACATAGTGGCAGATCTTGCAACGGTTGGGCATGTTCTTAGTTGACTCATCACCGCTGCTTAGTAAACCCGCCCTTCCTTGGGGCGCTCTGGCTGATGTGTTCTCGCCTTGCATAAAAACATTGACAGTACGTCTAGCTCGTACATGTACTGCTCCGTGGTTCTCCCGCTGATGGCGGTACATATACGTCTTCCTTGTGTACAGGTTCCCACACTGGTCGCACATGTACCGGTGAGTCTTGTGTTTCTTTTTGTGGACCTTGAACTTATCAATATCTTTGAAAGTAAAACCGCAGATTGGACACTGAATACCATTGCCATGGTCGATGTACTCAGTCACACTGTCGTCATCGTCATCTGTCTCATTCTCTGTATCATTGTCCTTAACGTCATTGTTAGTATGGAAAGACTCATGCACCACCAAGCGGCCGTGGGTGGGGAAGTTCTTACCGCAGGTGGGACATATGAACCTCTGGGAATCACCATCATCCTGCATTTTTCTCTTTCCATTATGATTACTCTTATGTCTCTGTACATTTGTCATCGATGCCACCCCCTGAACCGACGTCTTTGGTGCTTCTCCTTCGGAATTCTTTTCCGCCACTTTGGCATCGTCCTCCTTGGTTTCTTCCTCTTCTTCCTCATCGTCTTCCTCGTCGTATTGTGGGGGTAGCTTGCACTGAGCATTGAGCAGCTTCAGCCTCTCGGCAACCTTCAAAGGCACCGACTTCTCTTCCTGTAGGCCATCATCAGGGTGGGTGACCTTGTAGTGTCTCACCATGCTCTTGGAGTTGACAGTCTTCACATTACACATGGTACAGGAGAAGCTGTCAGTGTCTAACGGAAACAAATCAAGAAAAGATGGGCAGAAGTTAATGCATTTTCAGGAACTTGGGCATGTAAAATTTCAGAACACTTCAACTTTCTTTCAAAATGAGGTCATCTTTTGTTAAAAAATTCCTAAATCTACAACTTTAGAATAAACAGGTTCTAAATGTCAAGTATATGCTCAATTTTGGTGACCTCACGTGACCTACTTAATATTGTCAATTTCACTTCTCATTTCAGATGGGGTTATCAAACTGAACAACCGGCTCCAGTAGACTTCTCTATATGTTTTTTTTCCTTTCAATCACAAATGTGATCTTCAATTGTCAATTTCACTTTTCATTTCAGATGGGGTCTATAAACAGTAGAATTCTCTATATTTTTTTCTTTCAAAGAAACAAATGTGACCTTCAACTCCAAAATCAAATATAGATCGCAGGGGAGGTTCTCTGCAAATAGCAACATTAAAAAATTTGGTGTTCAAAAAGTAAATTTAAAAAAACCAAAGGACTGTCTTTTTTCCGGGAACCAAATGCGCGATCCAGTTCCCAGAAAAAGGACCCATCTATGTGCGTAAGGCACATTGGAAGTTTTTGCTTATTACGTCATAATGACATCACATTTAGGTTTGAGAATGGTACCAGAAGAAAGTTCATGACATGCTTTTACCATTTCAACCAAAAAAGAAAAAAGAAAATGTTGATAAGTCCCTACTTGCGGGAAGCCGACGAAATATTCCATTCAAATGGGAGACAATTTTGTTGGCCATTAAAGACAGGTTTTCCCTACAGACAAAAGCCCGCTTAAACAGACTCGACTTTGTAATTGAAAGAAAGACCATTAATACTGTACCTTTATTATAATTGAGAGCAGAAAGGTCGTACATGAATCCACAGTTCTCTCTGTAGGTATCACTATAGAAGACCCTCAGTTCAGTACCCGGTTCAACCCTCTTGATCACGGTGAAGTAGATCCGTCCATAGACCTGACCAGCATCGAGGTTGCATTCCTCGGGGTAGCGAGCGTTGCGGACGAAGCCCATCCATTCCTTCCGCGGGGCAGGGGCCATGTAAGCAGCTACCATTCCATCCAGGCAGAGCTGATGGTAGAGGAAAGGAAATAAGAAATCGTCTGGCTTAGAGGTACACAGCTATCCTGTGTTCAATAATAATCTTCTTTCGTTACTCAAATTGGCAACTTTCATTTTGATTTTTTTTTTCATTTTCATACTTTGAAGAAATAAAATATGGATATAACACAAGTGTAAATTGATGAAATGAATTAACTGAAAACAGTTGCCAATTTGCAACTCTAAAACCGTAGTGGTCATCTGATCCATTTTTTCATGGGGGCCGAGCTATTGTTGAAATAAAAAAATCAAAGTTAAAAATCTTCTGGCTTAGAAATATATATAGAGCTCTCACGAGTTCAAAATTAAATCTCGAGAGTAAAAAATTAATCCACTTTTACTGTTCAAATTGGCAACAATTATTAATCATGTGGTAAATGTGCTAGAAACAGCAGCTGGAGCTAATTTATAGTGCACCTTTGAAAAAGGCAATTAGCTAATCTACGCTATATTAATTAAGATTTGGAATTTAGCACCCCCCTTGGTAACGTTTTTAAAATCCCATTTATCATTCATGAGCACTTACTTTACATATGAATTGGAATATTGGATATTGGAAATCTACTGAAAATCCTGAAATTCCAGCCATTTCTCTTTTTGAGAAAGACAAATTACACAAATATTTTAGATAAAAAATTCAAGAAATAAAACCCCTTTTTATTTTACAACCTTCACGTCATAACCATTTTAAAGGGGATTCCAACCTTGGCCATAAAATGTTGTGTTGGGAAGGGAAAAAATAATTTAAACAGAATGGTGAAAGTTTGAAAGAAATCAGACATGCAATAAGAAAGTTATAGCTGCTTTAAAATCAGATCACCAATTGTATGTAGATTTCAAATTGGCAACTGGGTAAGTAAATTATGACAAGAGGCAAGGACAACTTTCCCATAGGCCATGTACTTTATTATCAGGGATTTGTGGTTTTCTCCTAAGTACCCATTCCCCTGGGGCAGTAATCTAAATATAACCCAGGTAGTATATTGCTTTATGTCCTCATGAAAGAAAAATATAATTTGAAATACAACTTTTGGGAAAAATGACATTTTAGCCATAATATGTATTGGAGTACATGGAAGAGTAGTCCTTGCCTTACATCACTATGACATCCCATATACGGCCAATTTGAAGTCTCCATGAATACAGTGATTACCAATATTTACAACTTTTAAAAATTCATAACTTTCTTGTTGTTTGTCCAATTTTCTGATTTTTATTTTTCTTATAAAAACAATTTTTTATTTGGGTTGGATTCCCCTTTAACGCACACACATTTACGTGATCTTGTAATGAATTGGAATTGTGACTTACACTTTGGGTGATTTACCAAACTTAAAAGACAGGTTTTTATCTCTCATGCACCTACCTCCCATGCCTGTACATTATGAAGACAGTCCAAAGTCTTCACACTCCCTTTCAAAGGTCCATAGACCTGTCCTGGCTCGATGGGCTTCACGGCAATGACCCGGACATCGTTGGCATCATCGGTGAACTGATCATAGCTGAGTTCGTCTGGGGGAGGGCCTCCTTTCTTCAGCAAGGTCTGGATTAAGGAATTGGGTTTGGGGGCATACTTCTTGCGCAACATCAGAGACTTTTCTTCTTCAGTAAGCTCCTTGGTAACGGATCCAGCAATGACAGCATCCTTCGGTGCCGCTGGATCCGTAGCGGTCGTCCTCTCGACGGCAGCCTCAGGGTTGTTCGGAGGCTGCAGCGAAGTACAAGTACTTGGTGAGGATGTCGATGATGCCATGTCCATGTTGCTGACCGCAAGGCTGTTCTCCCGTGGTGCAGCGTCCATTGCGACTGCAGACCCTATGACCAGGTTCGGTGGACACTCTTTGGGCGGTGCTGGGGGCAGGTGGTTGTTCTCTGCAGCCACAGAGGACATCACCGCAAAGTTGGGGTGGTAGAAGTAAGGGTTGGTCGTGAGGGTTTGCTTCTTGAAGGCATCTGGACGCTGCTGATCCATTGGGTCAACGTTTCCGGGAATGACTGCCAGAGAGTCCGGTTGCTGGTAACCTGGGAAAGAGGATGGACAATGATGACTCTCATTAAAAACAGATGAACCAATGAATTATCATATTGGAGGACTAAAAAATCCCCTGAATAATCAAAATAATAATTTAACTGAACATAAAATAACATCAAGGCAGTCACAAAAACACTGGCAAACTCAATAATGAGGCGCACACAATGCTGGGCAAACTACAATGACTTTCACATCCTACCGGGTGCCCATTAAACACCTGGGCGGAGAGAGGCAAAGTGTGGATAATGCCTTGCCAAAAGATGCTGTTGATTGGCATCGATGGGATCAAACACACAGCCCTCTGATTACAATATGGGATTCATAACCTCTACACCAAGACTCTTACACATTATTAAAGGACAAGTCCACCCAACAAAAAGTTGATTTGAATAAAAAGAGAAAAATCAAACAAGCATTACACTGAAAATTTCATAAAAATCGGATGTAAAATAAGAAAGTTATGACATTTTAAAGTTTCGCTAAATTTCACAAAACAGTTATATTCACATCCTTGTCCGTATGCAAATGAGGAGACTGATGACATCACTCACTCACTATTTCTTTTGTATTTTATTATGTGAAATATGAAATATTCCAAATTTCCAACTTTCTTCCTGTTGTCATGTGAAACAACGATTAATTCCTCCCTGAACATGTGCAATTAGCATTGTTTAATACCATATGGTTCAATCAAGTTGGTCCTTGTTGTCAAATCTGTAAAAAATGAAATATTGTATAATTCAAACAATAAAAAACAAAAGAAATAGTGAGTGAGGGACATCATCGACTGTCTCATTTGCATGTCACTGAGTTGTGCATATCACTGTTTTGTGAAAAATTAGCGATCCTTTAAAATGTCATAACTTTCTTATTTTACATCCAATTTTGATGAAATTTTCAGCATAATGCTTGTTTGATTTTTCTCTGTTTATATACAAATCAACATTTTTCTGGGGTGGACTTGACCTTTAAACCAAGGGGGACCGTTTCATAAAGCTGTTCGTAAGTTAAGAGCGACTGGTGAACCTTTCTTAGGCGCTAAATAATCACCAATGAACATATGGTGAACATCATTTGCCACAAGGATCACCAGTCTTTCTTAAAGTCGCTCTTAACTTACGAACAGCTTTATGAACTGCCCAAGACATGGGGGCTCAGTGGTAGAGCGCCTGCCTCATGAACGGGAGGTCATGGCTTTGATCCCTGGCTGTGTCATAGCAAATGATTTAATAATTGGAAGATGGGACCTTCTGCCTTCTTGTCAAGCGCTCAACGTATGACAATGGAAAAGGTTATTATATGCAGGGCCCGCTGGAAGAACATCTTACAGCTGAGAGCGCCTACCCTGGGTTAACCCTAAAAGGACTGGGCTATTTATAAAGTATTTGAGATGAATTGAGGACTGGGGGGGGGGGGGCGCCGTTCACGCGATCGCGCTGAATTTGGCGCACACATCCTTTTCCACGTAAACTACAAGCCAGTACAAAAAGAAAATTCTGAAAACAATTATTTTTTATTTATTACGAATAAAATATGCAAATTTATTCGTAAAAAACATTATTTGCATATTTAACACCCAATTTCACTTCAATTTTTTTTACCAGATGTCATTTTTAAAATCTAATTTAAAGGTTTCCACAAAGAAAAATTGCAAAAGTGATTTTTTTTTCCTTATGTATTTCTCTGTTTTTTTAATTTCTTATGTATTTCTTTGTTTTTTCACTGAAAATTATTACAGACCATTTACAAACTAAATTAAACCCTAAATTAATTAAGCAGACCAATTACAATGAAAAATAATCACCATTTTATGAATTTCATCTCCCATAGACTGTACACAAAGTTTAAAAATAAGAACTTACCACTCCTGTCATCTATCCTAGGTGGAAGCCTGGTTACCACATCTCGCTGCTGGAGCATGGGCGGTTGGGACAGCTGGTGCTGTTCAGGGTGACCTGCTGCAATCAAACTGGCCGTGTAGGCGTGGTGAAAGGACGGAGAGGGCCCGGGTGAGAAGTGATGCGTGGACGGGGGAGGATAACGGTAGTCTTGGGATATCGATAGCCTCTCATGGCTGGGATGACCTTTTGGTAGTTCCATGATGTAAACAAGCTGACCATTGAGAGCAAAAAGGTCACTTCATGGAACCTTGTAAAATGTAGAAAAATTATTCATCAACTACTTGGTACTTTAATAATCACTATTCTGATAAAGCATAGACACGAAACAAAGGTGAAAATCCAGATCCATCTATAGCACTACAGACCCAGTCAGCAATCTTCGACAACAGATTACACTGGACTTTAAAGGACAAGTCCACCCGAACAAAAAGTTGATTTGAATAACAAGGCAAAAGCGATTTTGTGTCTCGCCTAATTATGAAAATAACCAGAAATATTGTGATTTGCGAGGGCACGCAACAGAATTGTATCGAAACTTCATTGTGAAATGACTGGGATGGAATAACACTTGTCATAAGAGCCTTGCACGTAAACTTTAATGTTGACCTGAAAATGACCTTTGACCTTACCATGTGACCTCCGACTGCAGCATAACATGCAGGTCCCCCAAGTCCATCTACCAACCAAGTTTGGTTGAAAAGTGACTTACGGTTGCTGAGTTTGGTGTCATAAGAGAGTCTTGCATGTAAACTTTAACGTTGACCTGAAAATGACCTTTGACCTTACCATGTGACCTCCGACTGCAGCATAACATGCAGGTCCCCCAAGTCCATCTACCAACCAAGTTTGGTCGAAAAGTGACTTACGGTTGCGGAGTTAGGTGTCATAAGAGAGTCTAGCGTGTAAACTTTAACGTTGACCTGAAAATGACCTTTGACCTTACCATGTGACCTCCGACTGCAGCATAACATGCAGGTCCCCCAAGTCCATCTACTAACCAAGTTTGGTTGAAAAGTGACTTACGGTTGCGGAGTTAGGTGTCATAAGAGTCTTGCATGTAATATTTAACGTTGACCTGAAAATGACCTTTGACCTAACCATGTGACCTCCGACTGCAGCATAACATGCAGGTCCCCCAAGTCCATCTACTAACCAAGTTTGGTCGAAAAGTGACTTACGGTTGCGGAGTTAGGTGTCATAAGAGAGTCTAGGGTGTAAACTTTAACGTTGACCTGAAAATGACCTTTGACCTTACCATGTGACCTCCGACTGCAGCATAACATGATTGTCTCCCCTATTGGAGTCTCCCATATTGGCCGTGCGCCTCTACTGTCAGTAGCATATTTACCATTAACATAAGTTTGGGTTTGGCCTTTTGGGCTCAAAACCCTTAAGAAAATGTGTTTAATTGAGGAACTTTAATTGTGGGGAAAAATGGCGGTGCATGCGCGTACTAAAATATTAAAAAATGGCACGCTGTCCCTATCCTGGCTCCAACTTAAGTCCATGGCTAACCCAGGGAAAAGTTCTCTCCTTCTACCCCAGTCTCGATCGGCCATTTTGTTACGATTTTTAACAAAAATGGCCGATCGAGACAGGGGTAGAAGGAGAGAACATTTCGTTTTTTTGAGGTTCCAGTCTGTGCCCAGATGTCAGGAAACTGCCACTCGTTAGACCTTCATCCATATAATCGTGGTAATTGTATACTTTCTGTTTTCACAATTCATTTGGAGAAATATTTAGACCATAAATCACCCTAGTCCCGTGAGTATGGTCAAATACACGGGAAGCCCCTGGGCTGCGAGCTCCCTGGGTTAGTCCATGGCTACCTCAGGCGATGTTCGTGCAGGCTCCACTCTACTTCACTACCGCTACACTACGCTCCACCTACCCGAACATCGGGACAGTGAACTAGATCGGATATTCCGAGTCATAAAAGGTGGGATGGCAATCATGGTTATCGTAAAAATTAAAGAAAAAAAATATAAAGAGGGATATGAATGACTTAATATCTTACTTTACACCCGTATTTCACTCCGTGTCCATCCTCCGGTTATCCTCAAAATTTGTGATTTTGGGCCAGTATCTTTTTCCTCACACGTATTATTCACGGCCGATTTCAAAACATCGCATGCGATCGCGATCGATCAGCGACCGATCGCATGCGATGTTTTGAAATCGGCCGTGAATAATACGTGTGAGGAAAAAGATACTGGCCCAAAATCACAAATTTTGAGGATAACCGGAGGATGGACACGGAGTGAAATACGGGTGTAAAGTAAGATATTAAGTCATTCATATCCCTCTTTATATTTTTTTTCTTTAATTTTTACGATAACCATGATTGCCATCCCACCTTTTATGACTCGGAATATCCGATTTAGTTCACTGTCCCGATGTTCAGGTAGGTGGAGCGTAGTGTAGCGGTAGTGAAGTGGAGTGGAGCCTGCACGAACATCGCCTGAGGCTGAGGTAGTCCTAGACAGCTGGCAGCCGTCTGTTTCGAGGAGTTTTTTAACATTTTTTAATTTTTTTATTCTCCTCGTACACAGACGGCTCGCTAGCGTGCAGCCACCATTAGGGCACTCTAGGCACCAAGGCTATTAATTCCTGTGTTAAAAAAGTGAGTGCACGCGAATTAAATGTTGGGCTTAAATTACTAGATCTTACCATGGATGACGAAATCTATTCTTAAATTAGACTCTAGATATTAATAAATGGAAAAAATGTATAAATAGTACTCGCCTGGTCTTTTCTTGGGGTATTGAAGCCTTTTTGTCCAGAACTTGCTCAACTTTTGCGGCAAATTTTGTCGCCATAGGGTTGTGCACATTCTCGTTTAATACTGGTTGTCACGTGACACGGCAATGTCGTTAGGCTGTTTGGACTGTATTCAAGGCGTTCTATCCGTTATGATTTTATATTGAATGAAGCAAATTCCATCAGGTATAGGCCCCTATCAAGTCAAAATCGATACAGGGATCGAGAGGGGGGGGGGTGGAGCCAAAAATTTCCCAGTCACATGGTATGAAAATGATATTTTTTATGATTGTCCACGATCATTAGGGCAAACCCGTGTGTGGCAGTACGGTAGCGTGATGAGTAAAAAAAAATAAAATAAAAGAAAGAAAGAGGGCCAATGTAGACATACATGGCGCGTGGGAATAAAGTTGCTTTATATGTTCCAAGCGAGTGAAGCAAGCGAGAAAAAAACTTTTCGTGCAAATCTAAATTTGAGATAGATATCTTAACTTACACTTTTCCTTTTCTTTTCATTAATTCCCTTCATTTCTTTTTTATCTTGGTTGTAGAACTTTCGGGGGCCCCTGGGCCTAACCCTTCCATCGTGTACCCCCAGTGCAATATCAGCAGGTGGGTCTCGATAACTCTGGATATTTAGCAATTAGACCTATTTATAGAAAAAAATAACGTTAATGTTTTGACCCCTTCCCCCCCAAAAAAGGAAAAACAATTATAAACTAAGTTATATACATCCCCCTTTTCTCATTTCGCTTTTTATTTTCTCTATTCCCTCCTTATTTTTTTTTGGGGGGAGGGACCTTTTCGGGGGGCACCGCCCCTAGCTACGCGCCTACCAGATGAAGAGGCGAGCGAGCAAAACCTTTGTCACTTTTATTACAAATATCAATTTTGCAATAGATTTTGACATAACATTCGGAATTATTCTCGCATGCATTTTTCTTTCCTTTTGCTTTTTTATGGCCTTTTATTTCTCTTCCCTTTCTCTTTCTTTCTTTCTTTCTTTTCCTTCCTTCATTCCTTTTCTCTTATCCCGTTTTTTTTTGGTGAAATCCACTGGACCGGGGATCAATGGCCAGCCTGCATGCCCCCGGCGGTTTACGCCTCTGTCGTGGATGTAAGCTATATATACGCATGATCTTAATCTTCATTATGATTCAAACTATATAGAGGCGCATCCAAGATTTTCCAAATTAAGTAGGGGGGGCGGGGTGAATTTTCTCAAGTAAAATTTGACAACTCCCAAAAAAGGTTCTTACTAAAAAAAAAAACCGGTCATTATATTGTCTCGCGTAAAGTTTGACAAGTTAAAAAAAAATGGGGGTCACTCAAAATGAAAGTCATTTTGTCTGCGTAATATTCGGCAAGCCCCCCCCCCCCCCCCACAAAAATAAGAAAAGGGAAAGTCATTTTGTCCACGTGATATTTGGCAACCCCCCCCCCAAAAAAAAAAAAAAAAAAAAAAGGTCATTTTTTCCACCATTGATTATATTTGGCAAGCCCCCAACCCCCACCCCCATAAAAAAGTTTGTCCCTAAAAGTGATGTATAGAAAGTCATATTGTTAATTTGTTCCCAGTAAAATTTTGAATTTGGCAATAAAAAAAAAAGGACAAAAAGAGAAAAGAATATGAACGAAATATCCCCATTACAAATAATGCTGTACGTGATTCTCATGAGGGGGGGGGCACATAACTAGTATTAACAACATATTTAATTCCAAAATGTTTACTATAAATCTCAAAAGGGGGAACGGGCAGAAATGCTCACCCCAACCCCCCCCCCCCTCCCCGCCACTGATTCCAATCAATAATGACTTTTCTCTGCAATACTAATGCTTTGAAATCAAGATACTGAAGATTGATACGCTTAACATAAATTATGAACGTCTGACAAAAAGATAACCAACCGATCACCTGACCGATCAGCTGACCAGTACGCGTATCACTTCGGAGTTGATCACTCGTCGCAGGTGTGTGGAATGCTCACCGAAAATCAACAAAAAGGGCCTGAAATGTAAGTTTAACAATAATCCATTTTAATTTCAACTATTTTTAGAACTTACCATGCTTACTCCATTAAATGCGACCAAATAAAAGTTATATCTTAACACTGCAACTTGCATTAATGCGTACATTTACCAAAGTCTTGGGTTGGAAATCAGAACAGCATTGTCCAACCCATAATTTGGGTAATGTCGCCTATGAGGTCCATACATGTTAATGTTTGGACCTCATTGGTACTAGGAGTGCCATTAGGGGACTTGCAATGCAAAATCCCCCCGTCGGGGCTCTTCAATTTTTGTCTTTAATTAATAAAAATTTTGAAAATTAACGCGACCAAAATGCAAATTAATATTCCCTCTTGGCATTAATTGCCCAAAAACGGAGAAAAATCAAGTTAAAAGGAACAAAAACAGTGACTTACCTCGGCTGTCGCGCAAATTCACTTCCCCGTTTTATCCGATCTTAAGTACATAAACATATGGCCATTGAGTCCCCTGTACAGATCGCGCTAGAACTTCGGTCTCTGTATTTGGTGAGTGAAGCCAACGGAGTTCAGCTGAACAACCAACATAACAGAGACCGAAGCTTTTGGTCTAAGGTAGTCCATGCCATGGCCTGGGCATGGCATGCATCAGATCATGCATGGCTGCACCAGTGGCAGTGCACGTGGCCTGGGTCGTGGACGTGGTCGTGGTCAGTAGAATGACTTTAAATTCTATCGAAGTTAACAGTTAGAAGCCTCCTGGCTAGGCACTGATAGATGATCTAGCGTATTCTTGAACTAACAATCAGTATGCTCTGGCCCCAGATTTAGCCAAGCCAAGGCACGACACGAATACATTCATCACGACAACGTGACACACCCCATTCAAATCGCGTGCATAAGAAATCGCACGCGCCGGTATGATTGTTTGGCAAAGAGTGCCGTAGCATGAGCGGCAAAATAGACACGGTCCGGTTACTTAACCCAGGGTAATAAACGCTTTCCTGAAACTCAACATCCCTCAAAATAAGTTCATGATCTCGCGAAGCCAATATTTTGCTAATGGGTCTAGATGTAGACAATAATAATGTTTTTTTATGTTTTAACTTACAATTTCCATCACGAAAAGACACCCCAAAAGTTGAAAAAGCTGCAATAAAATAACGCCTGAACGAAGAGGGCGTCAACAATTTCTGGAGAATTATCTTTAAAATATTGCAGTACAGTAAGTGCGTCCAGAAAAAACAAAACAATTCAAACAAACTGATAATTATGATTTATCATAAATTATATGGGTACTCCGGACTGAAAATATTTATATCTAATAAAAAGAAAAAAATTCACAAAGCAAAGTGCTGAAATTTTCATAAAAATCTGATCGTATAACAAATAAAACAAAGTTATTGAATTTGAGCAATATTGTGAAAAATAAATTAATAAGTCATGCGTACTAATTAGGTGGGCTGATGAAGTCCCTTTTCTTATGTTATTACATGAAATCGTATTTTCATGCATCTGTGAATAGTATGTCTCCCATAATAAAATAAGCTGCAGCAATAATGCACTAAATTCTTGTCCACTAGTTTTAAGTTAGTGAAAATTGAATAAACCTAATAATAAAATACGTACCTCAAGTGGGGATATATCATGGCATCATCCCGGGCATCATCGGTTTGCTTATATCATGAAGACATGCCTAGACTGTTTCACTGGAATAATGCAAATCTTAGTGGTATAGCTTTGTTACTCCTTGACCGATTTTGATCAAATTTTCAATGTTTTGTTTGTCTGATTTTTTGTTATCTGTCCAAATCATATTCACGCATGAATGAGTTATTCAATTTGAAGAAAAGATACCAAATGCCATTTTGGAATGTATCTGAATTTAAAAAAGAAAGAAAGAAAAATAGAGCCTACCTATAAACATCTCGAGTGTTCTTTGATTTGATACCCCTATAACAGAAAACTGCAAAGACTAAAGTTCTGTATTTGAAATGCTTTAAATTTGATTTTTGCATGGTGCCAAATGATTAGGGCCTATATGTTTTACAGGCTTTAGCTGCTGTCTGACATGCAGTCAACACTCGGTTTTGTTCCGTGCGATAGTACGGTACGGTGCTGGGAATACACATTTAATATTAGGCCCATTGCAATTATGCCACATTTGACCCTAGTATATTAAAGGGATCGGTGGTCCGGGCTGAAAACATATATCTAAATAAATAAGAGTAAAATTCACAGAGCAAAACGCTGAAAATGTCATCAAAATCAGATGAAAAAATAACGAAGTTATTGAATTTTAAAGTTTATCAATGTTTTGGGAAAACATTTATATGCAAATTGTCATAAATATTCACAGGTGGGTTGATGAGGCCACATCCCCACTTTCCTTTTTCTAATGCTAATCATAAATGTTTTCATACATGTGTACATGATGTGTCCCCATTATGATGAAATAAGTTGCGGCAATAAATAACTAACATGCACTCAATCAGTTACCATGCAATCCAATTGGTTTAGTTCTTGGTAGAAAAATGTCGAATAAACCTAATTCCATATAATAAAATACAAAAGAACAAGTGGGGATATGATGACATCATCAGCCCACCTAAGGGATATTCATAAAGACATGCCCTCGAGAATATAATGTACAAAAAATGTAAAAGTAGAGATCGGAGAGTAATTCATAAAGTGATTAGTTATAGTGACTTTCCCCAACTCCTGTTAAAAAGCTACCAAGATCTCTGCACCGATTGGCTTGGATCAAATTTTAAGTGATTAATGACATTTAACAAGATGCTTCAGTCATGAAATTCTCCCTGAATGAAAGAAAAAGAAATGGATTTAAATGATTTCAATAGTATGTAAAATAAAAGGTGGTATTTCCATGAGTTACGGCAGGACAGAGGCCAACAATATTGATTCAGTATTCATACTCATATGGAATGTTGTTTTCACCCTATCCCCTTCCATATTCAAATATATCATACATGCATCCCCCAAATGTGTAAGCTTTGTCTTGGCGGAAAAAAATTGACGGAAGATGTAAACATGCAACACGTATGCTTTGCATAATCTTCATCATTTTCATCATCATCACCATCATCCTCATTCTTTATCATCTCCATCTTCATCATTATAAAATTATGAACAAAATAATTTTTCCAATCTGCTTTATAAATGTATGTATTAATTCAATGAGTTTCATTCCGGGTTGTCATTTTTTCAAGCAATCAGCTTATGACAATCCTTCTCCTGCAAACTGTAAATGTTATGATTTTGTTTGGTAGTTGATCATATTTGTTTAGAATGACTTTATTTAGTAATTTTTTTTCTTTATGATTCATGCCAAAAATGAATTACCAATATATTATGTTTGTTAGTATGTAATGAAACATATATTATACAAGTATACAAATGTTATGAATGCAAAAGATAACAATAAATCCAATCAAAATCAATAATCAGAAGAGTGTTTCATCTAACAAGTTGTCAGATCTGACTACTTTCCTATTTTGAATGGACGAGTACATTTCCTTCGGATAAAACACACTTTGCTGGATAAAACACCCCTAGCCTGAAATATTGCTTTTGAAATCGACATCATTCCAAATGAGTATGAACTGAATCAATATTGTTGGCCTCTGTCCTGATGTAGCTCATGGAAATACCACCTTTTACTTTACATAGTATTGAAATAATTCCATTTCTATTTCTTTAATTCAGGGAGAAATTCATGAATGAAGCATCTTGTTTAATGTCATTAATCACTGAAAATTTGATCCAGAGATCTTTGTAGCTGAAGTCAGGAAAAGTCACTATAACTAATCACCTTTATATGAAACACTCCCCGATCTCTAATTTTACATTTTTTCGACGTTATATTCTCAAAGATATCATCGGGAAGAGATAAGTTCACACACAAAAAGGCAAAAAGTGTGACCCCGACTATCAATCTACAGACCAATGGGGTTTCAATGCCGTTTTGTTAATAGTATGGGTGATATTCTGACTACTTCCGGAAATTATATGTAACACAATAACACACAAGTCAATCCTTTGTAGATTTATCATTTTTGTTATTGAATACTCTTTCTATTATCATTATGCACACCATTACATGGGATACCAAAATACACATACAAAAAAAAAGATTTCTGGAAGAATGAAACAAATATATGACACACATGGGTAAATCCAGGATTTACCATGGAAGAAGGGAACAAACTTTTAAATAAAAAAGGTTAATAGGGAGAACCTTGCTTGAGAAAGGGGGGGGGGGGCTTTGCTGTAGTCTGCAGGCACGGACTCTGATTGAAACTTTGATCTACAAGTGGGTCTTCATAAAAGACTAGCACTTTTAAAACTTGCTCTTTCAAAGGGCCTTCAGTAAACAAGGCTTTGCATGCCGACCCCAATCGTCGAGTGAAGGGTCTGCACAGCAGACTACCTCTGACCCCCCCTCCTCCTGAATACATGCATACACACAGGTTGGCTGATACAATGTATAAAATATTCTAAAATAGCATCAAAAGAAGCACACAACAGTAGAAAATTCAGCTTTTGACAGTCATTTAAAGATTTTCTCCCATTTTACATGATTGAACCTCTACAAATACCTGAAAACAAAACAATGATATATTTTGATTCTTTCAATTCCAAAGCAATACACATCAGGCCTCCAGCCAGGGTTTTCAATTCAAGGGTTCGATCCCTTGTATTTCCTTCTCTTCTCCTTTTCATCCCCTACTTTTTCTTGCTTTTGAACATTTTAGGGGCTTGACCCCCCCCCCCCCCTGGCTACGGGCTTGCATATTGTAAAATTTGTGAAAAACAGTTGAGACACTGGACATAACTTACTCTGCAGTCGTATACAGTAATTTGTGACATTACAAAAGGATCTGGGCATAGGCTTTGGAGACACATTTGGGATACTTATAATATTAGTCTACAACTGCTATTATAACAAGACATTATTCACTTGTTAACACATAATACTGAACTCATCTTATTCCCTTAGAATTGTATGAACATTGATGTAGATAACAATACAAGATATGAATACATAGACACTGAGGAATGCTTAAACAAACTTTTAACCAATAGCAACACATCTGAAACACACTCTGAATCCAGCACATCTAGTCTGCAGGCACACACTCATGTTTGACACTTCAACCAATAACAGGTCTAGAGTGAAGACTAGACTCCAAAGGCTCTGTGTCCTTGGTAGAGCCAGCTACAGTACATAGTCAATCTAGTCTCACTAATTCAGACTCTGCATTATGCAACATGCGAATTGTGAAAACCAAGGGTCTGTGTCTGCAGACTAAGCACATCCAGGGCTCCGTAGCACAAAGCATAACAATTGATTGTACGCTTGATTTTTACGATTGATTGTACATTGTAGTCAATGCAATCAATCGTGAAGATTTGTTCTACGATCATTGCTAGGCTTTGTGTTACGGGCTCTGTTTGTGAAAGAACAGGGACGCAAATACACTATCTAAAAATAGAGGGGCGTGGTTGACAATTTTCCTAGACTTACATGTAGCTCCTACATCGATATGCAAGTTCGCTAAGTGATTTCTCAATACTGCAAAGTGAGGTACGCCCCCGATGGCCTGATCTGACAATGAAACCAAATCAAAACCTATCTATTACAAACAACTTTGATATTTCATTTAATGTTCAAGGTTATTTTATTGCCTGCATGCAGCATATAGTGTATTGTATTGTTCATCACCTCATAATCATGTTATTTCATAACAATTTTTCTTCAATTTCATAATGAATTAATTCAAAGATTGTCTCCACTATTATCATATTTAAAAACAAACAAACAAAGAATATACTATATCCAGGAAAAGTTATATTATATCAGTAAATTTTAAATTCATAGTACCCACCAAAGGACAAATCTATTAACCTAGTTTTAAAAGGTATATTAAAAAAAAAACACTTGTTTTGTCTTCCCCCCCCCCAAAAAAAAAAGGAAATGAAAGGGAAAATTAATGAAATCCCGGGTATATAATTAGGTTCCATTAATTGGTTTTAACCCTGAGCAAAGCTAGGTAAGTTTTTAGATCAGAATAAATAGCCTGATGAACATGAATTATTGACTATGTTATATATGAATTTCAGACATGATTTTCTAATACCACATACTATATATTGTACATGAATTCACCATAATGATTTGATCATTTATTAATGCATATCTGCAAGAAACCAATATCAGGGCCCCATCTTACAAAAAGAGTTAAGATTGATGCGATCAATCACAAATATATGGAAATCCAACAATGACATAATATTTCCTACAAGAAATTTGCACAATGGATGTACGAGTATACATCCTTTCTAGAAAGTATTTTGAACATGCATTTTAGATGTTGGCATTGCTGGCTTTCCGTAGCTGTGGTTGATCGGATCAATCGCAACTCTTTGTAAGACGGGACTCTGAGCTGTCTATAAAACGTTAGCTCAATATCAGCCTTATTGGCAAGGATGGACACGGTGTCAGGTGGTGCTGGTTTCACAAAACTGTCATCAGGGAAATCATTAACTCTCCGATAGAAACGCAAGTTGAGAATATAAGATGTTAAGAATGCGTTTAAGAAAAAAAAAATCAGTGTTACGGTGCCAACACATGATCATTACTTTACGCACATTCTGAAATATCAGTGCGTATTCATATTATAACATGGTGGTGACCAATATTCTAAACTCGGGTTGAATTCAAACTCTTGTTGTCATTGAAACTATGGAAAGCCCATTGCAAATTGTTTAACAGCATATGTTCGAATTATAAGCTCATCACTTACTCTGGTCTTTCATAACTTACTGGAAATGATGATGACGATGATGATCCACAGCATTTATATTGTGCCATATTTCTGTTTTAAAAATTCTTAAGCGTGGGCTCATCCAATTAAGCCAATTATTGCTGAAATAAGTGAGTTTTGAGATACGATTTGAAGAGTTCAATTTTGTCAATTTCATGTAGTCAAGACCTGGAGCAATAAATGAAAAGGCACGGTCTCCATATCCCCTTAAGTGTGTGATGGGTACATGAAGAGTGACACCAGTACCAGATGAGCGAAAGCCAGGACGAAGATGGCGTTGTTCTATTAGGGAAGTCACATAACCTGGTAATAACAACGGAATCAGTTTTCTTTGCCTTTGTGAACATCAAGAAACATAAAATGTTTCAAAATATCACAAATTTGTGATATTTTTGGCTTTCCATAACTTTCGCACAGAGTTGGACCATGACATAAATTAAATTGGACTTTAGAATACGGGCCATTGTGTTTTTGTATGCTACCCAACTTTGACAAAAGGAAGCAAGTGACACATGAGTCAAATTTGAGTTATTGTTTCTGAAACACCCTTTGTATGTTGCACGTTTCAGGCAAAATTTTGAAAGAAATGATTGTTCTATGGAAAGATATTCAAGAAAATATGCTGTTAAATTGCATTGATGCCTATTAAAATGACGAACACACATTGCTCATTTACAACAAATTAAACTTTGGTAACTTGCTTCCTTTTGCCACAGTACGGCAGTATGTATTGTGTATAGTGTGAAATCGTATTCACAGTATAACACTTGTGTCATAACTTGAATGCATGTAACACACGTGTGCAGTTTTAGTGTAAACGTGTTTTCAAAATGGAAACACAAGTATCACACCCCTTTGGTATCATGATATGATGCTAAAAATTGTTCATACCTAACAAACAATCCTTGCATATTTCATAAACACATTTCTTGAGTTTCAGTATGGATGCGACTTCATAATACATTTCATAATGGTTTTTCTACAGTTGCTTAGAAGGTAGATGGATGACGATTTTGTTACCGATGGCCCTGTAACACAAAACTTAGCAATGATCATAGCACAATTATTTACCATTGATGACCTAGACTACAATGCACAATCAATCACTGAAATGAAGCATAAAATCGATTGCCAAGCTTTGGGTAACCGGGCCCTGGAATCCAAGAGAAGGAAAGATTACTAGGCCGACGTCGTCGTCGCCGCCTTCTCGATGAAATTGGCCATGTTGACGTCGTTATCGGACAGCCCACCGACGTCGTGAGTGCTGAGCGTGATGTCCACACGGTTGTAGACGTTGAACCATTCTGGGTGGTGGTTCATGGTCTCTGCCTTGAGCGCCACCCGGGTCATGAAACCAAAGGCCTGGAAGAAAAAAAACAGAATGGGAAGGTAATACAAGACATAATGGCCCGTATTCTTAACTGAGGTTTAAATTAAACCCTGGTTTAAAGTTGTGGTTTAACTATGGATAGCCAATCGGGTCACAAATCCATAACAGTACACATCCAATTTATTGACTCATATCACTGGCGTAAATCCGTGTTGATGGGTGGGGGGGGATGACTGAAATAATTTGGCATTTTTTTGCAATCATGTTTTTAGATATATGCAAGGAATTGTCATTGATATGTCCACACTGGCGTACTATGGGTCACGGCATTGGGGGGGGGGCACCAGCAAAATTTTTGAATCACTGAGTAAGTGCGCTAGTGAGCGCGCGAAGCGCGCTCAGTTGCCAGTTATACTGACCTAATAGAGACATTTTAAGGACAATGTCATTAAACGGATATATATCTCACTGATCAAATAATGCGAGCGCAAAGCGCGAGCTGAAATTTTGTTATATTCACACCTAAAAAGGGACATTATAATCAAATTTGTGTAATCATGATAGGTACCTGTCTTACTAAACAATGCGAGCGCGAAGCGCGAGCTGAAAACTTAGATAATTCAGACCTGAAGTGGGGCATTCTAAGGTTTCTTTGTAGGAATTAACTAGGACCATACGTACTTCATTAACCAAATGATGCGAGCGCGAAGCGCGAGCTGAAAATTTTTGATATTCAGATCAGAAGAAGGGACATTTTAAGGACTGATTTTAACAATTCATGAAGAGCAGACATATCTCACAAATCCACTAATGCAAACGTAATCACGGACTGGAAATGTTTCATATATACGAAGACCTTAACATGGGGCAATCACTTTTTGAGTCATGAAAAAGAAGCATATGCATGTCACTACATGAAACAATAATAACTCAAGTGCTAGGAAATATATTTGGTTTATATTGACTTGAAAACGGGATGTGTTAGTACAACAGGATTATATATCTCGTTAAACAGACAATGCGAGCACCACGAACAATGAAGACGTAGGCCCTGGGCAAATTATGTTTCACAAAGTTATAATAAAAATGTTTCTTATGTATAATGTAACATAACATAATTATAATATAACATTATAATGAATAATATTTTCTTCTTTCCCACTACGTTTCTCTTCCTTTCTCCCTCTTTTCTCCTTTTCCCCCTTTCCCCGTTTTTGTTTTTGTTTTTTTGGTCAGCCGATGGGGAGGATGTGCCCCCCATGCCCCCCGTAGTTACGCCACTGTATGTCCATATGGCAAATACCCCTCCAATATTATTATCTTTTTTACCCCATGATGGTTTAATGGTTTTATTAGAGATCACATTCAAAATGTTTTGACATTCCATCTTAATCCCTTCCCAAAGACCCCAACATTGATGAATTGGAAGAAACGGGGATTTCTCTTTAATGTTATAATAAGGACATAAGTATTTCGTTTGGAAAAGGTGAACTGGCTCCTTATTTGCATTTTATGATTCAATAATATTGTTTTATTTGTTAAGCGGTATATTAGGAAGAATTTTCACCAATAAAACAATTATCTCTTGTGATTTTTTTTTCATTTCTTTCGTAAAAACTGGGGGGGATGTTTGTACAGGATATATCCCCCCCATCCCCCCGGGATTTACGCCAGTGACTCATATGACACTCAAATTGTTCATAATTGTATGGGAATGATAACTGAAGTATTATCCTTCCTTATGAAAGCAAAAGGAAACAAAATAGTAAACATACAAAATCCAGAAATTTTGAATTTTTGGCTCCCATAATTTTAGCACATAGTTAGACCGTGGTCTAAGTTAAACCTGACTTCAGAATACAGGCCAGAATGATTGAGAGGAAGAGAGATGGATAAAGAGAGGGAAAGAGAGAGATAGAAAATCCTATGATTTTGACTTTGAGTGATAGGTTAATTTAATGAGGCATCAGGCATACATCAATATTTAATCAATATAGACAGCAGAAGCTTGTCTGAGATTGAAACCAATAATACATGTAATAGGACTTTCTGTATTAAAGAAAATGTAGATCTTGGAGGTTATGATACATGGACAATAATAGGTAAAACCAATTTTAGCAGGATTTTAAGGTTTAAGGGCACTTGAACAAAAATAAAAATGAAACTTTCAAAATAAGTGACTCTATTACTCTTTGATGTACATGTATTTTCCTCAAGCCTCCATTAATTTTTCTACTTTTATCATGACTGGGTGAATTTCAATTTCAAATGAATCTCTGGCACCCTCCTAATACTACTTTACTTATGGTACTTACTTTACTGTAGGACTAAGTCTGTTTTTTTTTTTTATCAAAGCAGAGATGCTTAATGGTGCTCTACTTCAGATAACTAAAGCACTTTTTGTGTTTGGCAGGAAGGGGTAGCGGGGGTTTCGTGGACAGCAAAATCAATAACCCTGAAATTACTCGAAAATCACTTGAAATCATAGGCAATGTTCTTAAATGCATTCACTGAACAAGCTGTAACTAAGTTTTTTTTGTTTGGTCCAATGCCAATTCGTCCAAATGCCTACTCGTCTACAATCATTCGGTCTACCATAAGTTCGTCCACTATCCACATGGTCTAACTGCCATTTCGTCCACTCAACATTTCATCATAACCAGTTGGTCCAATAGCCATTTAGTCTATATACCGTTTGGTCTAATTAGACTAAGTGTTAACTGGGCAAAATGAATGAAAATATAACGAATATTAGACCAACTGGTTATGAGACAAAATGGTTATAGACGAACTGGTGATTAAACAAAGTGATGATTGGACCATATGCTAACTGGACCAAATGGTTGTTAGACTAAATGGTGCTGGACGGAATGGCATTAGACTAAATGAATGTAGACCATGTGGTGAGTGGACGAGTTGGCAGTAGACGAATTGGCAATTTACTGTCACACCCACCAATCCAACCCCAAACAGAACAATGGTATGTCATTGGTAATTACGTAAGATTTTGGTCGGTCTGGAGTCGGTTTTCCAGGGCCCCTTCTTAATACAAAGAGTTACGATTGATCCAATCAATCTCAACTGTATGGAAATCCATATGTGCACATACCATCATTTTTTCTACAGGAAATTTGCACAATGTCCTTAGTAAATAAAGAGAAGCACACTGAATTTTCGAGAAAAATATGAATGCACGAATAATATTTAGAAAATATTTTGAACAAAAATGAACTTTAGATATTGACGTTGCTGTCTTTCCATGGCCTCGTCTTGCAAAGTTATGATTGATCCAATCAATCATATTTCTATGGAAATCCATCGGTGCCATATTTTTTTCTCGAAGAAATTTGCAAAATGTCAATTGTAAACAAAGGAGGACACACCAAATTGTCAAGAAATCAATGAATATATGGATATACATTCATATATAGAAATTTTTTTGAACAAACAACATGCATTTTATATGTTGAATTTGCTGGCTTTCCATAGTTGCGATTGACCTGATCAATCGTAACTATGGACGGCCAGCAACGTCAACATCTATTATGCATGTTGGTTCGAAATATTTTTTAGCTTTCATCTGTATTCATGCATTCATTGTTTTCTTGAAAATTCCCTGTGCTTCTCTCTGTTTAGAAAGGACATTTGGCAAATTTCCTGTAGAAAAAATTATGACACTGATGGATTTCCATAGAGTTACGATTGATTGGATCAATTGTAACTCTTTGTAAGATGGGGCCCTGGTGTGACTGTAGCATTATTATACCATATGACCAGCCACCCCAAAACCAACACGTCGCTCAAAATGAATTTTCAGATTTTTATTGAGTTCAAAAAGCACATCCTAAGCTTTAAAATGGTACATAACTTGTCCAAATTGATCAAGAATAACCCACATAAGTGCTTGATTGACAATAGAAGAAACCAAGCAAGAGCTTCCCAAAATGAGAAAACAACGTTTGAAGTTCAGGGTTCACTCAAGCATGAGATGTACACACAATCTCAATGAAACTTCCAGTCATCCGCAAGAACATGTGGCTAAGAAACTCTTGTGTTCTAGTCAAATTTACAACTTGAAATTTTGACACATAAAGACGAAGAATTTCTTTTCAAATATAAAGCTAATTTTAATTGTTTTGTTTTGGCTTTCTGAAGACCAAATTACAATTTTGGTGATTTACAGAGAACCTTCCCTTCTGGTGACTTGTAGGTTTTGTCACAGTTGCACAATGCCTAGACCATACCTGATTGAAGTTCCCAAAAGTGAATTCTTTCTGGATGGCATCCCGCCCTTCTACTTCCTTCCATCCTGCAGCTGTCAAGGCAGAGAGCTTCTGAGACCGATCATCTCCGCTCAGCTTCACTCGCTTTGCTTCAGATGCCTATGAAATAAATGCAGTTAGAAAAACAATTAAAAGTTCCCCAACAATTCATATACAAGTCATGCAGCAAGGCATGAACATTACAGAAGTGAAGTTTCACAGATCTCTGCTCAGCTTCACTCACTTAACTTCAGAAATAATGTAGAAAGGATCCTTTCTACATTATTTCTGAAGTTAAGTGAGTGAACTACAGGTGGAGCCCAGAATTCGACATGTTAAGCTTTTTTGCAATATTTTAAAATATCTTTTCACAAAATGGAATTTGCATCAATGTTTGCTGAATATATTTGTCTGTTTTCAATTGAAATAGTTATTTTCACCTCCTACCTCAATATTACATTTTTTTATTGGTCATTTTGAAGCCGAAGGTACGATCCTATTGTGAGAACATGACAAACTCGCTAGTCTTGAGGACTCCCATGATGATGTTTTATCAATCTGACATATACTTCTTATCATGGGAGTCTTGAACAGGGTTTCATTACTTTCATATACACGTAAGCGAAGGAAGTACACAAAGATGGATTTCCCCAGGATATCCATCTTTGTGCACTAGAATCGCACGAAATAGGTTTATTTTATTAATTTCTACACCTTCCCACGCGTAATGCGTAGGAAGGTTTTACAAATGGTCACTTAAAAAGTATAAAAAATAGGGTTTCTTACCAGACTGATGTCGCGAAGACCCCCTCGTTCCACATGTAAACAACGCAAATACAATGGCTACGACCCTTGAACTGCTTATGTATTACGTAGGTATTACGTACTTTCGATGCACGATGCCGTTTTGAAAAACAATTCATAGAAAAAAATAAATATTTTATGAATATTAAAACTTATTACGTGATTATAAATAATTATTATCTTACTACTAATTATTTATAATCACGTAATAAGTTTTAATATTCATAAAATATTTTTTGTATCTATGAATTGTTTTTCAAAACGGCATCGCGCATCGGAAGTACGTAATACATAAGCAGTTCAAGGGTCGTAGCCATTGTATTTGCGTTGTTTACATGTGGAACGAGGGGGTCTTCGCGACATCAGTCTGGTAAGAAACCCTATTTTTTATACTTTTTAAGTGACCATTTGTAAAACCTTCCTACGCATTACGCGTGGGAAGGTGTAGAAATTAATAAAATAAACCTATTTTGTGCGATTCTAGTGCACAAAGATGGATTTCCTGGGGAAATCCATCTTTGTGTACTTCCTTCGCTTACGTGTATATGAAACCCTGTTCAAGACTCCCATGATAAGAAGTATATGTCAGATTGATAAAACATCATCATGGGAGTCCTCAAGACTACAAACTCGCAACAAAACCACAGATTTATTCATTTTCAGTTCATTTTTCAGTGACCCCACTTCCAGCTGAGCTAAGATTCTGCATGCTCCAGAAATATGGCACAGATTCCGCATTAATTTTAATTTAAGAGAAAATTTTGAGTTTTTCTTTAAAGCCTGGCTGAGCTGAATTAACTTGTCTTGTCTTGTCTTGTCTTTCCGTTGTTGCCCACAATCAAAGTGTTGATTATTAATATTATGGCAAACTTAACTTTAAGCCCAAGCCAAGGGATTTTTTTTACATTTTGGAATCCCCGGGGAAATTTGGCGGAACTTTTCTTTCATTATTTTTTTATTCATTGGTCATAAGCAGACCATTCCTATTATTGACCCATCCATTCCATCACATCACAGCGAACGCGACCTCGCTCTCTCTCTCAGTCTCAATACAAGTTTTACAACAACATTTTTCCCCGTCTGGCACAGCACCCACCATTTGCTATACGTGGGACAACACAAAAACTCAAACAAAGTTTTTCAGGTCTATTTCACAACATCCGAGGGTAAAGAACGTAAAACCATACACCTAGCCTTACAAGAATTACAATAATGAACGATTCGCATTTACCATCCTTGCAAAAGTTCGTATGAAACGCATGAAACCGTTCTCCAAACACCTGTAGATTCGATTTCCTATCTCTCACGGTTGAGCTTCGGCGGCAGTCAGCCAACGATCGCACGTAGAGGGCGCGGCGTCAACACATTTGCGTGATGTGAATTATGACATTTTGTTTGGGGCAATTTAGTGGTGCTCAAAATTTAGTGATCTCACCAGAAAATGAACATATTTATAGTGTTTCAAGATCTACCGTTAATGTGGAGCCAGATGATAAGCTTTTACATTCTATAACGTATCGAGGTAATTCTTCAAATATTCTTTGTGTGTTTATTGAAAACAAATGTTCAAAATTTCCTTATACAATAAAGTTTATTTTTCTGGGCTCGACAAACACTGTAGGATTAATACCCACTCAGCATGAAGGAGTATATTTTCTGTTGGGGTTCACCAACTTTTGAGCACAACTGTAGCCACAAACCTTATCAAATATAAGACTCTTATAGCGAAAGAAGTCAATAAATATCATCAATAATTCTTGATTTCTTTCACAAAGTATTTGCTGACGGAGTTTGCTATTACTGAAGTAAATAATCGTATTAAAGGTCAAGTCCACCTCAGAAAAAATGTTGATTTCAATCAATAGAAAAAAATCAAGCAAACATGCGCCGAAAATTTCATCAAAATCGGATGTAAAATAAGAAAATTACGACATTCTAAATGTTCGCTTATTTTTTTAAAAATAATTACGTACAATTTAGTTACAGGGAAAATGAGAAACGATGATGTCCCATACTCACTATTCTTTTTTTTTTATTCTTTGAATCAAGCCCTATATTATTTCATTTTTTACAGATTTGACAATAAGGACCAACTTGACTACACCATAAATTGCTACACCAATGGCAATTCCACATATTCGGGGAGAAAGAAAAAAATCAGGACAATTGAGGAGAAATTAGAACATTTCATATTTCATATAATAAAATGCAAAAGAAATATACAGTGAATGAGTCATCAGTTTCCTCATTTGCATACCGACCGGGATGTGCATATAACTGTTTTGTGAAATTAAGCGAAACTTAAAAATGTCACAATTTTCTTATTTTGCATCCAATTTTCTTTTTATTCAAATCGACTTTTTGTCGTGGTGGACTTGTCCTTTTATTACGTTAAAAAGTAAGAAAATTGATTCAATGTTACATTAAAAAATTTCACCCTTTACCAAACGAGACAGTTAAATTTCATTTACCGCTCTACAGAACGTTATTAACGTATTTTAGAATCCACTCGCAGACGCTTTCTGCAAAGTTGAAATGGGAAAAAATGCCCTTCAAATCGCAAAGGACAGATTATAGGATAGTCGAAAGTTCAGTTGGTGGACCGGAACAGCACATCGTCTTTCGGACCGGACAAACAAAACATGCAAATATGTCGTTTGTAAAAAGTTGAGTTTTTATTCCCCCGATTTTCGACAAAGACTGCTTTGTCATATATATATCAGTGACAAAATATTCTCTGCGTTATAGAAAGCGTCTCCGAAGTGATTGCAAAAAAATGCTCTATTAGCTTTTTTTTTCATCTTTGTATTTGATGGTCCTTAATTCGAAAATTTAAGCTAAAAATTGTCATATTTCAAGGCCTTGGGAACGATTTTTTTTAACTGTAGGGTGTTGTTGTAAATTTGAAAAGAAAAAAAAAAGGTTTCAATTACAAAATGGAAATCAAACAGGTCCAATGAAATTCACTACAAAATGAAAGTCAAAATGGTCCGATAAATTTGGGAAAAAAAAGAAGACGAAGAAAAAGGGTTTCACTACAAAATGAGGGTCATCCGTATTTGGAATACTCTCCCAAACGCTGCTGTAACTTCGACCTCTATAGCTGGCTTCCGGGGAGCAACATTGCCTATCATTCAGCAAATGTTGCCTCCCCCTCCCCCTCCACTCCAACAAAAAGTTGATTCGAATAAAAAGAGAAAAATCCAACAAGCATAACACTAGCTGAAAATTTAATCAAAATCGGATGTAAAATAAGAAAGTTATGACACTCAGAGGCGTCGATCATGGGGGGGGGGGGCAGGGGGGGGGGGCAACCGCCCCACCAATGAAAATATTGGGGGGCAAACATATCGTTTTGCCCCCCAATAATTCCGCATGTGCAAAAAATAAAATAAGATTGTAATGTTACACAGAAATCAGTAAGCGAGATTGAGATACACAACTCGTTCTTCATCTAAAATCGTGCTCAAAATGTCCGGTTTTCAGATTAGAATATAAAAAAATTTCAGCTCGCGCTTCGCGCTCGAATCATTTCTGTAGCAAAAACCCATACTTTTCATGATTGAATAGGTGAATAGAATGTCCCGTTTTCAGTTCTATACCTCAAAAGGAACTCCCACTTCGATTTGCAATAATCTTTTGTTGGATATATTTCTTGTTCTTTATTAAAAACGTCAATTAAACTCTTTTTTTTTAAAGATCAAAATATCAAAATTTTCAGCTCACTCTTCGCGCTCGCATCTATTATTTTTCAAATTTTTTAAAATTTAATTTGTTGGTGAGATGTGTGTGTATATATATATATATATATATATATATATATATATATATATATATATATATATATATATATATAATCTATATATATATATATATATATATATATATATATAATCTATATATATATATATATATATATACATATAAAATTACAGACTGTTTCACCCTAAGGCTCATCAGCGACTCAGCTCCTACACAGTCGAGCACTATTAGATATTGCAGTATATCACTATATACTTACCTACCTATATATACATATAGGTATATGTGTGTGTGTTTGAGTCTGTTTGTTTTGTGTGATCGAGCGCCTTTGGAAAGTTGATTCATGATTTTGCCCCCCCCCCCCCAATCTGAAAAATGGATCGACGCCCCTGATGACACTTTAAACTTTCGCTTAATTTCACAAAACAGTTATATGCACATCCTGGCTGGTATGCAAATGAGAAGACTAAATGTCATCCACTCACTATTTCTTTTGTATTGTATTATATGAAATATGAAATATTCTAATTTTCTCCTCATTGTCAAGTGATACGACTAATTCCTCCCTAAAATGTGGAGTTAGCATTGTTTAATACTATATGGTTCAGTCAAGTTGGTCCTTACTGTCAAATCTATAAAAAATGAAATATTGTATAATTCAAACAATAAAAAATAAAAGAAATAGTAAGTAAGGGACATCATCGACTGACTCACCTAGCTGTGCATATCACTGTTTTGTGAAAAATAAGCGAAACTTTAAAATGTTATATCTTTCTTATTTTTCACCCGGTTTTGATGAAATTTTTAGCACTATGCTAATTTGATTTTTCTCTATTTATTCAAGTCAGCATTTTTCCTGGGGTGGACTTGACCTTTAAGATGCTGTAAGAGGGACACACACGCACCACCCACCCACTGCACCTAGCACACTGTATATAGTGCACCAAGAATACCACCACAGGATCACCACATCACCTGAAGCACCTGACACAGCACAACCCTCTCCAGGACAGCGTGTACGCTTTTTGAGAGAGTACTTCTTCAAGGTTCAAGGTCATTTTGTTTTCATTTTTCCATTTTTATACGACTTCCAAAATGCCTGTAGGTGCTGCCTATGGAGAATAATACAAGCAGCATCCCCAAGGAAATTGTTTGGGGTGCTCCAGCATCCCAGCACCCCGCTTTCCAGGGCCATGCAATATTCCATTACGTATTTTTTTTCAAATATAACATTACCTGTTTACTTAAATCATAATGTTATAATCTGAAATCGAATAATCATTTTATCGCACCTCGTTGAAACGTTTCACCCGCATACATTCGTAATTCCGAAGCTTCGTTATTCCGAAGGTTCGGATATTCCGAAGGTTCGTTATTCCGAAGGTTCGTATTTCCGAAGGTTCGTAATTCCGAAGGTTTGTTAATCCGAAAACGAAGTGAGGTTCGTAATTCCGAAGGTTTGTTAATCCGAAAACGAAATGAGGTTCGTAATTCCGAAGGTTCGTTAGTCCGAAAACTAATGATTAACGAACCTTATTTCGTTTTCGGACTAACGAACCTTCGGAACAACGAACCTTATTTCGTTTTCGGATTAACGAACCTTCGCAACAACGAACTTTATTTCGTTTTCGGATTATCGAACCTTCGGAATAACGCCACAAATGTTCGGATTAACGAACCCTTTTACGTTTTCGGATTAACGAACATCGAGGTATAGGCAATTTACGTGTTTCGGAATTACGAATCGTCGGAAGAACCTTCGGAATTACGAGGTGTAACCGGTTTCACCATGTATCAGTATGAAGAATATTTTTCTTGCTATTACCTCTCAGCCTCGATCTCCTACTTTTATTAAACTTTTGATCAATTGGTTTAAGTTGACTAAATATACTGTTGATTAAATTAGCATTATCATGCTCGAAAGTTGTTGGCTTGCAAAAGTGGTAAAGGATAGAATGATCATTTTCATTCAAAATAAATGTAAAAAATATAGTGACCATTATTAGATTTAGTCGTACCTACATCCTTTCTTTCATTTTAAATACACGCAGGTATATTTTTCTAAAGTCAATTTTAGTAGAGAGGAAGAGAAACAACCATATGTCAGAGTTGAGTATAATTTTCGCATTTAGAATGGAATTATAATATTTCGTTTCCATCATTCAACACAGTGGAGGATTGGGGGGGGGGGGTTCATCCGACCCGTGCCCCCCCCCCCCCTTTTGAGAGCCATAATCAACATTTTTAATGGGAATATGTCGATGAAACACAACTGATCGAGGGCCCCCTTATTTTTTGGTGAAACTTTTTTTTTTTTTGGCTTGTAAAATTTTCCTCGGGAAAATGTGCCCCCCCCCCTTTGAAAAATCCTGGATCCGACCCTGATTGAACAAATAATGTTTTCACATTAATAATGCATAAATGATTTAATTCAAAAGAACCGAATCAATGTGCGATGATGCAAACTTGTATAAATCAATAGTAAAGAAATTCAATTTTTCATTCAAACTATTATAAGACATCATGACTGTCTCAACGATCATTGTCGTTTTTATTACCACTTCGAGTTTCGTTGTCCTTATGCTAACATTCAGTTTTTAAACTATGTCTAATAGGATGTCGACCAATATTCGGAATACCAAACATGTGAACGGAGGCATCATCTAATGTATCGATGATTGCTTAGCAACGGTTGAATATAATGCCCCAGGGAAACGATGACATCACAAGACGATTGCAATCATCTTCATATACATGCCGTTCTCGATCTACCCTCATCGCTTCATTCACATCCTTGCATGTAGTCTGTATGCTAAGTAGCAGTTTATTTATAGATTTGTTCGTCCGTAACTTAGGCATCGATGATATGGTCCGGAAAAATGAATTGCGACAGTTCGATTTCTTTCAGAATAAGTTATATTATGATCAGCCGGCGAGCACTATCAAAAAAGGAATGGGAGGGGAACCAACGGCATCATTGATTCATACGATTACAAAGACATAATTATTTTTGGGGTCGGAATTAATGAATTAATGCAGGTGGATCATTACGTTCACTCTAAAAATACTGAGTAAAATTTTACCCAATATTGGGTAAAAGGGAACATGCATGGTTGCTGGGTATTTTTGCTATTTCAACGCAACATTGCGTAAATTTACAAAATATTGGGTATTTCTTACCCAACCAACAGCCGTGGCCGAGTGGTCGAAGGCGCCTGGCTATACATGGAAATTCCGGGGGTTCGATCCCCGGCCACGGCACCTATATGCTCTTTAATCCTGCTTTCAAATAAATGGAAATGCTTTACGCATTACTGGTAACTAGGTGTGCACTTGTTTGTTAAAAAAAAACAAAAAAAAAACAAGAATAAGAAGAAAAAAGGATATGAAAAAGTGCAAGCTAGTGATTTCCGAAGGTAAATACTAAAAGACAAACAAAATAAAGTAAATTAAAACAGACTGTTAAAACAAGCTATCATACCTCAACTTATATGCTAATATAAATCGACTGAGACTGTAAACAATGGTTTGTCATAATTTCCCCCCCCCCTTTTTTTAAGTTTAAGACACATTTTAGAATTGCGATGGGTTTCTGGGTGTTGACGCCTATTGTTGATATTCAACTCATTGCCCAAAGATATAATATTAATCACAACAGATGTTTGAAAAAAAAAAAATCCAGGAGTTTAGTTCACATTTGAAAGTACAGGCCAATTTAGAATAATAATCGCTTTATTATGTGCATAAGCATGGACCTATGAAGATATGGACATTCATCGCTTAGATAATGAATTCACTAACAGGTGACGGTAATTGTCATCTGAATAACATTTTCTTCATACTAGTCTTCTTTGGTCCTATGATCGTCACCGTGAGAAGGGACTGAATTAGTTCGTTATTGGACATTTATATTTCACAAATTATATGCGCAGTTGATAGAAAATCAATGAAATAATGGATAATCGATGTGCAGTTTTTGTTTACCTTTGTTAATCTTAGTTCCATGTGTTTTATTTGGGGAAATGTCTGCATATTTTGATATAGAGGCAATATTGTGATTGATTGTTTACCATTTAAAATTCAATTTTCCCAAGTTTCTCCATAATATTCCAGATATACGTGGCACATAACATGTGTAGATCGTGTATCTTTCAATGTTATTGAGGTCCTTATGTGTGAGCGGTAGTTAGCGGATCGAATAATATCATATTTTATATCATAAAAATCGTCTGCTTCTCAAGTTTGCTGATCCATATATGAAGCAAATTGACTGAAAGGCACATACTGAAACAGGGGATCAGCCAACAAAAGTCAAGACCGGGAAACTGTTCCGTCTTTGAGTGATCAGATACCCTTGGTAGTCATGGTAATTGCTATTGTTACAACACCTGTATGTTCTCATTAAGATGCGCATAACCAGGTGACGGTGACTATCATTGGGTCAAAGAAATGCTCGCGTTAATCGTCCATCTCTTCATAGGTCCATGGCATAAGTGAGCAAAAAGGTTGTGTCACTAGCGTACGCAGGATATTTGAAAAGGGGGGGGGGTTCGTGCTGAATGAAAAGTTGACAATAAAAAAGGCCAAAAATTTGATACCGTTTCGTACCCAAAAAAATTGACACCCCCAAATCCTGTGTGAATGCCTATTTGGTATACCAACACATTCTGTGAAATTGCGAATCATGATGATAATTCTAAACTCAATTTCAAATAGTGTTTGGTGGAATGATGCACTGGTTTAGATGAACCGCTTGGTCCCACCTTTTTAAGTGGTAGTGGCGTCAAAAGCCAAATATTTTGAGGGGGCTAGTTATGGCATATCATTAAAAAAAATATTAAAAAGTTGCTAGCGAGCATAAAATATTCGACATTTATATTACAAAATTCCTATCTTGTGACAGATCATAATAATATGAAAATAATTTTATATTTCACCATATTTCCTATTATATATACTTTTTTCTTGGAAGTGACTGTTTTGGGGAGAGTCGGGGGGGGGGGGGAGGCAAGCGCGCCCAAGCCCCCCGCTCCCCCCCCCCCATCTGCACTGTTATTAGGTCAGTTTGAGCAAATTTTATGATATTAAGGAGTTGTTTCTTCAGTAAAATTTTATACTTAAAACAAAAAGGATTATATGATAAGTGATCAACAAAAAATAGCCACATTTAATGGCCAACTGTTGTCAGGGCCAGTGTCAGGATATATATTTTTCCAATGGGGAAAAGGGATTAACTATATAGCTTGCATCATTTTTTTGTTTCTCAAATGAAACCAGGATGACATAGATCTACACAATACGCTACACTATACGCATCTCTCTTGACAGATCTTCTTCCTTCCCCTTCCCCCTTGTCTTCTCCACTCTCTGGAAATGGACCTCGACACTGTCAGTAACGCCACCCATTGCCATGGATACTAAGTACATCAATATCCTATTAACATGGCGGCCACAATTTATTTCTGAACACGATCGCTTTTACGTGTTTAATGATAATCACTTGTTACTTTAAAATGCTTGGGCTGCTCAGATTTCATACTCCTGGCTTTGAGAGTCGTAAATTGTTTATAACTCTCCGTCAAATGAAAGGCGGGAAATAAATCTGAGAGTTAACCTCTATAATATCGGAAAATTGGTGGCTGGCATTCAAACAAAAATTTATATCTTGGCCAAAATGCGTATCTCTTTTTATTCATTATATACATGACATTTTTATTAGTTTTGTAAACCAAAATTGAATTTTGATAAAGCTACAAATTAATTGGCTCTTTTAATCCGTTGACCAGTCTCTTTTTTTCTACTTGATAAACACTAAACAAACGAACAAACATATGATAGTGGATGTTATGAACATAGTCGCCCCTTCTGACTGCTCCTTACAAAGCTTGAAAGCATATACAAACCAGTCCTTTATTTAATACACAAATCTGGCCAGATTACTAACCCATAATGCAATGTTTCGAGCAATGTAATAGTCCTATGGGTCTATATTGTTACACACTTTTTCCCTACTCATTTTACGTTCTCGCCGCAATAATATTACCAAGTAGGTATTTCCTCTCAAAACAAATTTAGTTCCTATATACAAGTATATTACAGTATAGGCTAATCTATTCTCCAAATATCTCAAAACGTATGTTTTTAGGCTAGCCATTTTAAACGCACTGTGAATGAATGAGAGACCACACATAGGACGCTCCTCCCTTGAGGGGGGGGGGATGCAAGAAAAAATGCAATCAATTGCAAATATTCTGTTCCAATTTCACAATTCATAAAACAATTTTAACTGTGGAAAATCAGATTACTCTACTCGTTTCAAGAAGCAGATTAAAAGTCAATCGCAACTTTGTGATCATTTCCAAAACTTATGATTGGTTTAGGGACCGAAAATAGACTTGCAATCGATCGCAAGTTTCTTGCAACGCCCCAATCTGATAGGCTATTGTAGGAAGAAGGAGGATGAGAAGGAGTGGATGCTGTCATCAGTACAAGGTCGGGGTGATAACACTCACAGACCAATGCTTTCACGCAAGACGAGTCTTGGGAATGTATTATACAGGTGTTTAATAGTCTTTACCATCAGACTCCATTTTCAGGATTGGACGTCTAGTGATATGGGCTTTTATTTTGGCGGTGTCATTATTTTGATAAAACAGGTAGCTTTAGATTGCGACGAAATTGTGACGTGCTTGATTTGCAAAAAAAATATTGTTATGCTCTTGCGCAAAAGAGCCCCCCCCCCCCCCATCTGTTTTACATTATTTTGTACTTCTTGTTTTGAACAAAATGTTGGCGAATGCCAGTGACGTTCCAATAAATTCAATTCAATTCATTATTGGCATACACAACTATATGAACCGTAGAGTAGTTGTTTAACATTTTCAATAACCACGCTAACATTATCATGTTGAGCAGGGCCTGCTGGGAGAACAGTTTTCAGAACTGAAGTGGTTACCATGAGTAAAATATGACGTTATTATTATCATTATTATGCTTAATTTATTGGGAATTAGATAGGCTTTTCAAAATTAAACTCTGTTGAAGATTTTTAACACTCGTATAAATAATTACTGTATAGTTTATATAGTAAACAGATTTGGATTTAAAAAATAATAATAAATAGAGTTTTTACTGTGTAGGCCTATACTCATATTCGAACAAATCCATAAAAAATAATAGATAATAAATTTATTCTACTATTCAGAAATACGTTTAGTAAAGATATGAGTGCATACAAATCACCTGACATTACGTTACTCTCTTCATCAAAGATGGCATATACCACAGAATGTCTTACATTCAACTAGGCTAATATGTTTTTTTTTTTTTTTTTTAGAGGGCGGGGGGTATTATTAACGAAGGAACCCTTTTCAAGTAACAACCACTAAATGAACTGATGTAAAAAGGCCGAAACGAATTAATTACCCGTTTACAATTGAGTATATGAATATTAAAAAAGGCCCAAGTCCATAGGAGGTCATTTCGAGAAAATCGGGAAAAAAATGATAATTTTTTTTTCAAATTTGGGCAATTAAAGTATATTTGGCCAAAAGACATCAGAGAACATCATAAAACAAATTTAAGTGTACATTTGTTATGAACATTAATATTCACGTTACTTGTTGGCGGGGCCTTTTGTCTGGTGTGTCGTTTTTAGAATCATATGGACTTTCGTCATTCTTATAATCATATACATGAAAGACTTCTGTAGTAAGTAGTAGAAGTAATGAGAGAGGGCTTTTCTTACACTCGTACCAGAATTTTCTCCTTTATTTAAGGCATTTCTGAGTTGATTTCAGATTTATCATTTTATACACAAGACGAGTCATTGTATGAGGAACAATTTCCCATATTTCCCATACTAAATATCGCCAAAGCTTGGACTTGGGCCGTTTTATATTCAGATACCCAATTGAATGTTTTGATCAATTTCAAAAGAATTTTCTAGGAAGAAATAAATCGGATATTGATGTTAAGCCTACTTAGAATAATGCGACCGAGATGGTCATCAAGGGTGATAAAAGGATTATAGCTAAGTGGTTGAGACCCACTTTACCTCAAGGGCGACCACTTTTTTTGCCAACGAGAACCAAATTGTCGATAATCTGTCATTGCAGAGTATTAACCACTTTTTAATTAGAAATATCATCCAATATGTCCTATATACATACATACATACTTACACACACACACACATACACACACCCTTACACACACACATGCACACACTGAATATTAGAAATATCATCCAATATATCCTATATATACATACACACACTCACCCACACACACTTGAATACAAAGACTAGAGAGAATAAAACGAGAGAAAAACCGAAAGAGAGATGGAATTAGATTGAGGGGGGGTGGATGGAGAGGAAGGGGATCACGCACCCCACTGCCCCTCCACTTTTGCGACCGTGGACCTACTCTCAATTGCCCTATTCTCGTATTTTGGAGGACAGCCGAATCGAATCGGAGTCTGATTTAGTAGACTATGCCGATGCTGTCTCATTAGACACTTGAAATCTACGGTAGATATGAACCAAGTGAGAAGCGAAGCATCGCCTGCTCGCCATATAACAAACAACACTCAATCGCTTTTAACAACGGGCTCAACGCGCGCATGCACGCTGTGTTTAATATCGCTCGTCGAGTGTCGATCTCGCTCGCTTCAGACGATCATTTCAACCTTGGTTACGTGGACAAGAATTACGCCTGCAGAACCCAATTAGATTACTTATGCACAGCATTTCTGATAGCCTGCAGCTTGACCGGATTCGGCTACGTTAATGTTTTCTTGGAAGGATTTGTCTATTGCATAACGTGAACTGGAGAAAGGAGATTGGTTTCAACGTTGGAAGCAACTCAGGTAACTGATATTTCACTCGTATACTTGCTGTACATTGCCGTCTTCAAATAATTTGATGTATTTTGACTACAGTCGCAATCGATTTCAATATATATATGAATATATAGATATATATATATATAGATATATATATATATATATATATATATATATATATATATATATATATATATATACATGTATAGGCGGACAAAATGACAAGACGATTGGACGTTGCTGATAGACCACAATTTCATCCGAGCTTTCGGCCTTAGGCCTTTTTCATGGGTTCTGTGTTAACAAAAACGTATTTGGTGCAAGACACAGTAGTCATGTTAAGGAGTAGATGCCTGGTTACATATTACACATATATATATATATATATAATTGTGATGGGCAAGGACCTAAATATTGTGTGGGTGCTTCAGTGGGTAATATATTGGCGAAGAAGCTCAAAAAGCATTGAAGCTAGAGACGTAGCCTGGATTTCTTCAACTTTTATAAGTACAAGCTGGCCGAAAGCTTGTACTAACAAAAGTTGAAGAAATCCAGGCTACGTCTCTAGCTTCTTCGCCCATATATATATATATATATATATATATTTATTTATTTATATATGTATATATATCCTACGCTTAGTTTTGTAATATTATTATCATTACTATTATTATTATTATTATCACTATTAGTAGTAGAAGTAGTAGTAGTAGTAGTTGTAGTAGTAGTAATAGTAGCAGTACGCCGGAGAAAGGTAAGGTAAGATCGTGATTATGATGACGATGATGGCGGTGATGATGATAATGGTGCCAACCCTAAGAATTATGTTAAAATTAATGTAATAATAACGATGAGTTTGATTCTATGTTTATTATAATATTGATGCTGAAGATTAAATGATATTTTGCTAAAATCTACCGATTGATAGTAACGACTAATCCTATTGACTAGCCATAGTTTTGAGATGAGCATTGTTCATCAAATAAAAAGATTCACACCACTAACCGTATAAAACATGTAATTACGATATCAATTTGATCGGGCTTTAGATGTAATGCCACATATTTTGATGTCGATTTGGCCGTAATATTTTATCATTATATGTGTTATTGTTATTATTATTATTTCTACTAATATTATTTTTATCATTTTATTATAATCATTATTGTGTCTTACTATTATTATTATTTTCATTATCATTATTATTATTACAAATAACATTATTACTATCTTTATTATTATCATTATTAGTGCCATTACTACAATAGTTTTGCAACAAACTGTTCAGGCAATATGAATGAAGATTTTGACACACCTGTAATTGTTTTTTAACCATCCCAAACTCCCTTGACGGCACTTTTTTTAATATCGTGCTACCGTATATTCCTCGCTCATCATGTGCAAGACATTATTACAAGATCATAAATACATTAATACCATTTATCGTCTATAGGTATACAATGTACTGTCTATACCATACAAGGATAATTAAATGATAAAATTGCCCAGAAAATCAAGATGAATCTTGATTTAATGAAACGTGTTGCTAACCTACTAGCTGGTTGTCACGGTTATATCTTTCTACTAAATCAAGTTTTATTGTTCTTATGGTGAAGCTCTTAATTCAAAGAACCCCTCCAAATCGAGGGTTACCAATCAATAAAGCAATTCCCCTAATGGTCGTATATCTCAACAGCTTCGACGATCACTCTTAAACTCATTAATAGCTGTTTAAAAGATTTGATAGAAATCTGCGTCATCATGGAGAAAACTATATATTTATTTCCAGTAAACAGGTCCACTAGAACGATGGTCACGTTTTAGTCCTATATCATTGGAAAGATAGTGAGTGGTCAAATAC
This sequence comes from Lytechinus pictus, assembly GCF_037042905.1. Classification (NCBI taxonomy): domain Eukaryota; kingdom Metazoa; phylum Echinodermata; class Echinoidea; order Temnopleuroida; family Toxopneustidae; genus Lytechinus; species Lytechinus pictus. The sequence continues at coordinate 29,201,757 of NC_087252.1, read as the reverse complement.
CTGGTGGGTGTTTCGGAAAACTGTTTGTAGGTTACGAACAGCGATAGAAAAAAACTGAGTATACTGGTTGTATGTTATCGCACATACGAGCTTGAAGCTCTAGGAAAAATAGTTCATGACGCAATTAAAAATATATGGGTCCATACCAACGCGTAAGAAACAAGAAGCACACGCAAGATAATAAATAAAAAGGGTGAAACCTTGTCAGCGATTTATATTTTGGAGTTCTTATAGTGTTTCCAGTGGCCTTTAAAAAAGAGCGCGTTATTGCTCTACACTCTTAAAAATGTTGGGCAACATACTGTCCACACAACAATTGCTTAAAACTTTATCCAATTCTGTGTAGTTTTAAACTAATAATGTGTGCTTTCGGTGAAAACTACACAGTATTGGTTGAAAACTACCCAGAGTTTGATGCATTAATTTTGTTTAACCAATTGTTGTGTGGACGTCAGTATGTTGCCCCAAATCTTAAGAGTGTACCATTCTTTATTTTCATTTTTTATATTGATGTTTAGGAATGACTTTATGCATGACAGGCGACCCTGTCTTGTGCTGAATGATATATATCAATCGCTGTTTTAGTCCTAATTGGAAAGATAATGAGTGGTCAAATACCTGGTGGGTGTTTCGGAAAACTGTTTGTAGGTTACGAACAGCGATAGAAAAAAAAACTGAGTATACTGGTTGTATGTTATCGCACATACGAGCTTGAAGCTCTAGGAAAAATAGTTCATGACGCAATTAAAAATATATGGGTCCATACCAACGCATAAGAAACAACAAGCACATGCAAGATAATAAATAAAAAGGGTGAAACCTTGTCAGTGATTTATATTTTGGAGTTCTTATAGTGTTTCCAGTGGCCTTAAGAAAAGAGCGCGTTATTGCTCTACACTCTTAAAAATGTTGGGCAACATACTGTCCACACAACAATTGCTTAAAACTTTATCCAATTCTGTGTAGTTTTAAACTAATAATGTGTGCTTTGGGTGAAAACTACACAGTATTGGTTGAGAAGTACCCAGAGTTTGATGCATTAATTTTGTTTAATCGATTGTTGTGTGGACGTCAGTATGTTGCCCAAAATCTTAAGAGTGTACCATTCTTTATTTTCATTTTTTATATTGATGTTTAGGAATGACTTTATGCATGACAGGCGACCCTGTCTTGTGCGGAATGATATATCTTATGTCATTGAGTTAGGACCTAAGAACAGGTTCTAGTCGTTCGTAAAGTCTTGCGTCACTTTATAAGTAGCTTTCTAAAAATCTGAAACACCTCCAGAATAGTTTTTTTTTTCCTTTTAAAGGTCAAGTCCACCCAAGAAAAATGTTGATTCAAATAGAGAAAATCAAACTAGCATAACGCTGAAAATTTCATCAAAATCGGATGTAAAATAGAAAAGTTATGACATTTTAAACTTTCGCTCATTTTTCACAAAACAGTTATATGCATAAATCAGTAGTATACAAATGAGACAGTCGATGATGCCCCTCGCTCAATATATATTTTGTTTATTGTTTTAATTATACAATATTTCTTTTTTGTACAGATTTGACAATAAGGATGAACCTGACAGAACCTTTAAGCAATGCTAATCCCACAATCATGTTCAGGGGAAAATTAATCGTTGATTCACTTTACAATGAGGAAAAAATTAGAATATTTCATATTTCATAAAATGAAATGCAAAAGAAATAGTGGATGACGACATTAGTATCCTCATTTGCATTATGACCAAGATTTACGTTTAACAATTTTCTGAAATTAAGCGAAACTGTAAAATGTTATAACTTTTTTTTATATTTTACATCCGATTAAGATGAAATTTTCAGTGTTATGCTTGTTGGATTTTTCTCGTTTTTTCTAATCAACTTTTAGTTGGAGTGGACTTGTCCTTTAATAAATAAAGAGTTATCTCGATGATACCATCGGGAAGAATTGATAACTGTTACAATTCCGTAGGTTTTGATGAAACAAATCGGTAAAATGTAGATAACAATCAATCATTAATAACGAACCATCTTGCTAGCGTTCACATTTTCAGCGACTACCATCCATTATAAAAATTTCTCTAAAATCACTATCGCATCTGTGGTAAGACTATGTTGCCATGCGTATTGACAAAGGTTGTTCAATAAAAGGCGGGCATCGGATATCCTTATAAAACCTACAACAGAATAAAATTGTAAATAATATCGATTGCTTAGATTAATACGACCCCGCAAAGTTTCTGAATCAGCTTAGAAAAGTAATTGCCCGCCCTATCCCTATTTCAAATATTCTATCTTTATTTCCTTATATGATATGCATGGAATAATATATCAATTACGATGATTGGATATAGCATCAATTGATAGTATTGCATTCCCTTTTATTAAAAACACAATGAGTATAGAAATGATAATGGGTAAAACCTTAAAATCTCATATGAAATATTGTAATGAAAAGTTGATTGGTTCACGCCATTTTGATTATTTAGTTGTCTCTCATTACTATAATTAATATCTCCCCTATAATGATAATAATAGTGATGATGATGATGATGATAATAATAATAATAATGATAATAATAATTATAATAGTTATATTAACAGAGCGCTTATAGTTATTACAGTTGGTTTCTAAGCGCTTTACAATGTAATTTTACCCTGGTCATCGGATCCTGGCATGTCCACACACAATGTATGCACTTTCTCCACTTCCTGTGGAGCATTCCACCAATTGCTAGGCATTGCTAGGCATTTTACATATAGGCTTTTGCATACCGGATACCCATTTTACACCTAGGTGGAGCATGACAAATTGTGGATTGTCGATCGCCTTGCCAAGGGGTGCTAGGCCGCTGTGGGATTCGAACACATGACCCTCTGATTGTAAGGTGAAAATCCGAACCGCTACACCACGACGCTTCCCCTGTGGTATATTGTTCCGTAAAACAGATATATACACAACCCTCACTTGCTATATTTTGTGTCATTTACACAATTTATGACATGTAAAGAAGTGAGCTTTTAGATGACTTCATGGTACATGATTTGAGAATGCGAGTATTATTATACACCTCCCTTTTAATCCGAAATTACGGCCACATTTGAATTATTCAGAACAAAACGCAGCAAGGACAGAAATAGTTCCTGCCAGGTACTCATTCACTGATTCACCTCACCTAAGTTGAGTGCGGTAAATTTCTTGCTGAAGGAAAATACTCCATGGCTGGAAATCGAACCCATGTCCCTCAGATTGAAAGATGAGAGTCATAACCACGAGACCACGATGCCCCCGCATACGCTTATCAAGGGGGGGGGGGCGCACGTGCCAGCTGTACCCCCCTGGATAAACTTAATAATCTGCCATTTTATGGAAGTTTTGTTCGTTAATGAGTCTGAATGGAAGGGTGGGAAAATGAGCAAAAAATGGGATAAGAAGACAGTTGTGACTCTTTTTCATCTCTATCTTTATCAAGTCGATTTTCAAAACGATTGCATGGGAAAGTGATATGATGCATGAAAACAATGATCTTCAAGAACGCATGCGTCATGTCTTTGAATTTTTTAACCCATCTAGAGCACTATTAAACTCTTTTTATATTACTTATTGCTGGCCTCTGTATTTTACTGAACTTACTTTATCACAAGCTTTATGTATAATTGAATGATCAGTCTTTGTCGGTATTATTCATCTCTTCAATTGTCACATTTAAAATGTATTCATTTATGTCCTTGTTATTATGTGAGCATGTAAATTTTTTTATTGATTCATGAATAAAATGCAGAAACCCCTGAAAAAGCTTCAAAGATTCGAGACATTAGGTATTCCTAAGAAGGAAAATTAAATTGAAATTGTTGAATAACAACAATGTGTGCAATGAGTATCTGTCTATCCAAAATGGTAGGTAATAAAAACGTCGGAACGATATGCTATTGGTATATTCATATTGATTGATTTGTGGTTGATCTTTTTTCAAAACTTTGACTGAATCGGGTGATTCTTTAAATTTCCTCCAATTTCTGTTGTCTAAATCAACGTATCAACAGTATATACAGTATTTTCATAATCTGGCCAAGTTCACAGCAAAACCATAAACCATTAAATAATGAAAAATAATCAAGTAAACATATAAAAGTAATCAACTTTCTTACTTTGGATTTCTTTATTTTTGACTCAGAGTAAGACCAAAGCTTAGATAAAAAAAAAAATTGAAAGAGGAGCGGTGATTATTTTAGGTGAACCAATCATGTGAAGCAATCTTCCTTTTCGTCTGTGTTGATGTCCTCCTTTCTTCGGAGAACTGCAAAGCCTTGAGTTATAGTACAAGCAGAGTAAAATAATGAGCTTCACAAACTGTGATTGCTAGGCGAACTACCGGGAACAGAGGAAGGCAGAACCATCTCATTAATGCACTGGTGAATCCAGGGGGGGGGGGGGGCACAGCCGGCCCGTGCCCCCCCCCCTCGAGAAGCAAAATTAAAATCTGTAAATGTAAAAATGCCGTTAAAACAGAAGTTTGCCCCACCGCCCTTTTGAAAGTGAAGATCTTTTTCTGCTTGTTAATTTTCTTTCGGGGACGCAATATCCTTATAAATTTCTGGTTAAAACCCTTTTTCTTTTTTTTCTGCTTGTCAAATTTTTCTCGGAAAATGTGCCTCCGCCTTATGGAAAATCCAGGATCCGCCCCTGCATTAATCAATAACTAAAAAAAGAGAAGGAATATAACGGTCAAGGCGATGAAGAATAAGGAAGAAAGGAACAGGAAGGGAAAGAATGAGAAGCATGATTTCAATCCTTTATGTTTGGATTTGAAATCAATGAAATAAAATCAATAAAATAAACTTGAAACTTGAAGCTGTTGGTGGGGGGGGGGTGGGAGGTAGAGGGTGATGAAGGAAGAGGGTAAAGACGAAGGAGGGGAAAAAGAGAAAAGAAAATTAACATGACTAAGAAGTCTGTGATTGTGAACAAATATAGATGAAAAAAAAAGAAAGAAGTGGGGAAAAAGAAGTAGAATAAGAATGAAATGACGAGAAAGGAAGAAGGAGAAGAAGAAAATGGACAAGATAAAGAAGAAGAAAAAGAAGAAGAAGAAGGAAAAGATGAAGATGAAGAAGTAAAAGAAAAAGAGAAAGAAAGAAATAAAGAAAAAAGAAAAAGAAGGAGGAGGAGAAGAAGAAGAAGAAGAAAGAAGACGAAAGAAAGAAGTAAAGAAAGAAACAAACAATGAAAGAAAGAAAAAAAGAAAGAAGTGGGAAAAAAGAAATAGAATAAGAATGAAATGATGAGATAGGAAGAAGGAGAAGAGAATGAACAAAAAATGAAGAAGAAGAAGAAGTAAAAGAAGAAGAGAAAGAAAGAAAGAAAAAAGAAAAAGAAGGAGGAGAAGAAGAAGAAGAAGAAAGAAGAAAGAAGAAAGAAAGAAGTAAAGAAAAAAGAGAAACAATGAAAGAAAGAAAAAGAAGGAGGAGGAACAGGAGAAGAACTTGATAAGAAAGAAGAAAGAAAGAAAGAAAGAAAGAAAAAATCAGAAGAAATGGGCAGGCCAATGATTCCCGAAGGTAAAGGATGATAAACAAACAAAATAACCTGGATAGAATCTTGAAAGAAAGAGATTGATACAGCTAACCTTTGCACGTAGTCAAGATGACATGGTATGCAATTAAATATTTCAATGATATCGAAGAGGCATCTGTCATTTGGTTAATAATTAATTTCCTGTAGTCATTAATTTTTTGAAATGACAGTTTTTTTCCATCAACATTAATTACCCTTTTACATCATAATAAAGAGTTATACTTCTTTAAAGAACACGATGCATGTCAGGGTCCTGGGAACGATATTTGAAGTGGGCGTTCTGGTTTAAAAAAACAACCCAAAATTGGGTTTTAATCGCCAAAATGAAAGTGATTTTGTTCAGCAAAAATAAGACTATCCACCCCCCCCCCCCAAAAAAAAAAGATAGCTAGAGAGAGAAGGTTATCGCTCCAAAATGATGGTGATCTTGTCAAATTTCCACATTCATATAGCTACCTGATTTCCCGGAAGTGCTGCCTATATGGTTAACGACTGTCCCCGCTTTATTGATTACTAGTATATTATTTATCATTACTACTCCTATTATCATTATTATTATTGTTATTATTATTATTGTTATTATTATTATTGTTATTATTATTACTATTTTCATCATTATCATCATTATTGTTGTTGTTATTATTATCATTATCATCGTTTTGATTATTTTGTTATTATCAAAATCATTATTATTGTGGTACCCGTTTGTAGAAAAAGGTGCAATTAGACGCAGTTCTTAAAATCATTCGGAACTTCATGGTTAGCCAATCAAAATCACACATGGTTGACCTGGGATTGGTTGTTTTGAGTTGCGCTTTGAACACAAGTCTTTCTGCAACGAACCCAATATAGAATTATCGCTCTGTGCCAACAGTGTCTTGTTATTATCTTGTTATTATCCAGCCTCAGTTGTCTTTTATTAGCGAGAATATGATAAAAACCCCTATCACTACACTTAAAAGACATTTATTTTTAATTTTTACTTAAATCAGATTTTCGTATTAAAGGGTCTAAATTGTTGCTCGCTCGCAACTTTTGTTTAAACTCTTTCCCCAATGGGCCCCTCAATTGTATATTGACTCATTACACAACCTGGGACTGGTGTCAGATTATTTATCTTTTTTTTTTTTCAGTTCATGTTGAGGAAATCTATTTCTAAATCTGTGGCTTGCCTTTAACGACGGTTGTCAATAAATTGATCTGCGGTGCTAGAGAGCTTCGGGCGGCTTCCTGTGTTAAGGAATGGGTAATTCACAGCCTCGCTTGAAATGAATAATAAACGTCTTCGACAATGAAATATTCATTGCGTCACGGCCTGCGGGGCTTGATAATGAAGAAAGTGATATATGACTGCTAGCCGGAAGGTAACGTGTGTATGAAAAGCAGATAAAAGTTTGGACATGATGGAAGCGAAAATTGACACGGTGACAGCGTCTTTTACGTTTTCAAATTTATCAGATTAATTTCTTTGGCAATTTTAATTAAAATACGTGAAAACCATGATCTCCGCCCGTCAGGTTATGTAACGCTTCCTTGCATTGGTTAGTGGAGGGTTGAGCTTTTTGCTAAGGGGGGATGACAAGTTACTTTGATCGGGTTTATTTCCAATTCGTCTAATGCCAATTCGTCCAATTGCCAACTCGTCTACTATCATTTGGTATACCATCAGTTCCGTCCGCTATCCACATGGTCTAAGTGACAATTCGTCCACTCACCATTTCGTCTAATAACCAGTTGGTCCAATAGCCATTTAGTCCATATACCATTTGGTCTAATTGGACTAAGTGTTAATTGTGCAAAATGAATGAAAATAAAATGGACACTAGCCCAACTGGTTATGAGACGAAAAAGTCACTGAGACGAAATGGTGGTTAGACGAAGTGATGAGTGGACCAAAAGTTTATTGGACCAAATGGTTGTTAGACGAAATGTTGATGAACGGAATGGCATTAGACAAAATGAAAGTAGACCACGTGGTGGGTGGACGAGTTGGCAGTAGACGAATTGTCAATTTACCGTTTGACCCTATAGCGATGAGCCGCCACGTAATGCGCCCCCCCCCCCCCCCGTAAATCCGCCCCTGTTCTGCTTGCGCGATTCCGGTAAACAGGGAAGGGGAGTTGGTGTTTGATCCCACACCTTTTTTGAAATTATTTCCATATCAAGCAGATAAAAAAAAATCACTCATTCACTGAAATATCATATGAGAAAAGAGACCACTCAACGTCATATCTAAAGAAAATAATATTGAAAACCAAACCGGAAGTGAACGCACTTGGATGGGATGGAAAATTAGTTTAAACATAAAAGAATGCCGTGATGGTTATTACGGTTCCGTGACGTCATTATTATGACCAACTTCAGCCCTGGGTTTAACATTATACCCTACCTTAAACCTGACCCTAAACGTAACATAATAAACCCTATTGAAACCTTAACCCTAACCCCAACCCTATACACTGTAAAAACTGTGGTGTTAAAACTGACACCAGTTGGTGTTAATAGAGGACCACACCCTGAGGTGTTAAAATTACACCCTAGAGATTGAACATAACACCAAAGAGTGTAAATGTAACAACCAAAGGTGTTGCAATAACACCTATGGGTGTAAAACTAACACCACCAATTTAACACCGGTGTAGAACAACTGGTGTGGTCGTCTCTGTACACCAGTTAACACCACAGTTTTTGCTGTGATACATTTTAGAAAAAAATAAGCTCGGAGCAACTGTCGCAGGAGCAAACGTCGTGTCAGTAGCTATTACATGCTTGATTTCTTGAGGCAGCTTTGTTACGTGTTTTTTTCGGGTAATACTCTTTGTACGGTTAAATGCCATTATCGTAAATGAAGGAATAAAATAAAAAAGTTAAGTTGATAAAAAAGGCATATTATCTTCCTAGCATAAAATTAAAAAGGTAAGGCAAAAATAATTCTAAAAAGTAATAAAAAAGGCAGTTAAAATATTGGTAACTAAATTAGATTTTTCATATGAAATTGGACTTCTGCATTTCATTTGTATTGTCGACTTTTGCAGCAAATGTTCTGGATGAAAATGTACTCGTCTTTCTAAATGATATTTAAGGCAATCTATCACGGAGTTTCATTGCTATTAGTGTAATAGGGCAGTCACATTTCCCCTCCGGCGGCCGTAAGGCGAGTCGAAAACAGCCGTTTTAACATTTTTTTTTGTATCAGCAAGATATAGGTGGTTTGAATAAAAATGAATTACACGGCTGTTTTCGACTTGTCGTACGGCCGCCGTAGGGAAAATTTGAATGCGCAATTAATGATAGATGTATTTTGTCTTTTGCACAAAATTTCCCCTTCATGTTACTTGCCTCTTAAAGTCAGCAGTGTTCAGTCTCTTTACCCTATTTTCTGTAGTTACGACTCTCGACTTTCAATCTGAAAAGCGTGGGTTCAGTTCCTAGCCATGGCGTATCTTCCTTCAGCAAGAAATCTACCTTTATTGTGCTGGAGTAATAATAATAGCATGGTCTGCTGTGAGAAAGTTTTCTGAACTGAAGTGGTAAGCCCGGGTAAATTTTCTATTATCATTATTTTCATTATTATCATTATTTTTATTGTTATCATTATTGTTAAATTGTTATAAAAAATGTTGGCTTATTACTCCACTGTATTGGACTTTAACAAGACACCAATGTAGTTTACCTCTGAGCTAGACAGACATTAAAAACGATGAAAAAATTTTGAACTACATTAATCAATGCGTTTATTTGCATGAACTGTTTTCCGGAAAAAAACAAAGATCTTATAATCTTAGCTAGATTTAACTGCAAACCATAAGTACACAATTCGTCACATTGCAAGCGGAAAACAAAGTCAAGAAATCGCTGCCGGCTGGGCTAATATTTCGACAATTTATTCAAGTCATAGTTAGAGTACCGGCGGACAGTTATACATAACTTTACGTATTATTTCATATAATACAACACTTTCCGTTGCCTGATCTAAACGCTACGTTAGTGTTACACATGGAGGTCGCATCAATCAACCCGACTCTAGACCGATCAAATTTATTACGTTATTTTTTAATTACAAATCATCGGTCGGTTTGGAATGCAGTCCATTTGTGTGACCGAATAATAAGCCAAAGCTCGCAATTGCGAAGGGGACGGATTCTACAACACAGGAAATCTATTGTCTAAAGCCCTCCCTGACAAAGCAGTCTTTTTTTCGAAAATCGGTGACTCAAGACAACAGTGTCGTCGTAGACTCTGGACAAACGGCATATTTGCAATTTATAGTCCGGTCCGAATATCATGAGGATCAGCTGTCCAGTTTTCGACAAAGACCTCTAAGCTGTCCGTTGTGACTTGACTTGCATTTTCAACAAATCTACCACGTTGCAGAATCTGTCCCCGTTGCAATTGCGAAAGCTCCTTATAAAGCCAACGCTTGCACGAACTTCTCATTCTTATGAAAGCCTCTGACGGGGAGGGGGGTCGGATTCTACAACATAGAAAATATATTGTGGAAAGCCTTCCATGACAAAGCAGTTTTATTTTCAAAAATTGTGGAATTAAAACAGCAGTTTCGTCCTGGAATTTGTGTCAGCTCAGAATTAACCGCGTTGCAGAATCTGTCCCCGTTGGAATGCGAAAACTCCCTAATATACATGATAACGGGGTACTCCAGGCTGAAAGTATTTATATCTAAATAAATGTAGTAAAATTCACTGAGCTAAATGCTGAAAATTTCAAGGGTTAAAGGCTGAAAGTATTTACATCTTAATAAATTGGGTGAAATTCACTGAGCTAAATGCTGAAAATTCAATCAAAGTCTGATAACAAATAACAAAGATATTGAATTTTCAAATTTAGCAACATTTTGTGAAAATAGTTATATGCACATCGTCATGAATATTCATTATGCGGGCCAATGATGTCACATCCCCATTTTTCTTTTTCTCATGTTACTTACATGAACTCATTATTTTTTTCATTTGTTCATACATTCTGTGTTATGTTAAAACAGGTTGCAATGGAGCAATGAATATCTAATGCTGCATTAAATCAATTGTTATCCAACATTTTAGTTCTTGGTGGGAAACAATTGAATAAACATAATTTCATATAATAAAGTATAAAAGAACAAGTGGGGATATGACATCATCAGTTTGTACATTGAATATTCATGAAGACATGCTTAGAACTCTTTCACAGAAATAATTCAAAATGTCATAATGGTATTCCTTGTCCGACTTTGATAAGATTTTCAGTGTTTTGTTTATCTGTTTTCCCCCCTTTATCTGTTCAAATCAAATGATTTTCAGCCTGGAGCACCCCTATAAGTCAAAAGCTTACACGAGCTCCTCATCTTTCGAAAACCTGTGATCTGAGACGTTGTCATTATCTATAGATAACGAGCTACGACGTTTTTTTTTTCTTTATTCTCTTCAATCACAAGCGGAGAGAGGTCGTCATGATTTCTCGAAGAAAAGTAAGAAAGAGCGACTTATAACTCGATATGTATCGCTTTTTATCGTGGGTTGGAAGGGAATTCTCAGCGCAAATGTTGGAGTTCCTTTGCTGACCACCACTAGTTAAAGGAGAATGAAACTCTTGGAGCAAGTTAGCTTTTGTGAAAGCAGGAAAATCAAAGAATAAGATCAACAAAAGTTTGAGTAAAATAGGACTAGCAATAGAAGAGTTATGAGCATTTGAATGTCGAGATCACTAATGCTATGGAGATCCTCCCATTGGCAATGCGACCAAGATCTATGATGTCACAGATGAACAACTCTCCCCTTTTGGACACTGAAAATATACCCCAAAACATCTCTTTTTGCTCATTCTAATCATATGACAAACGATTCATCAATGATATAATGTTGTGAAACCTCTGTACTTGTTCTCTCATAAAGAGAACACCTCACCTTATGATAGACTATATAAAAGTGAGAATATAAGTGAATTAAGTACTAAAGTAATGAGGGAGTTGTACGTGTGTGACATCACAGATCTTGGTCGCATTGCCAATAGGAGGATCTACATGGCATTAGTGATCTCAATATTCAAATGCTCATAACTTTCTTATTATTCATTCAATCTTCCTCAAACTTTCAACAATATATGTTTCTTTGATTTTTCTCTTTGATATGGATTCAGCTGGTTTCAAGGGTTTCATTCTCCTTTAAAGACTTATGATATAATCCACGTGTTCCTAAGATCACGTGCTCATAGTCTATTGATTTACTGACACTTCACTCGCCTAATCCTTAGAAAAAATAAAGATTCTTTACAAGTAAGTGTCACCTGTCACGAAAGATGTTAGATCTTGATTCAAGAAGGAATTGTAATAACCGAGTATAGACCAATGATTTTAATCGTACCTTTGAGTCTGAAGAGGATAATTAAACATACTCATTTCAATTTGAAAAAAGATACTAATCCAAAATCCAATTAATTTGTGATTGCTTCACTTTTACCTAGTTTTTGTGTAAATTCTGTTTGAAATCATGCATCGATTTACCATGTATTATTTGTAGAACAGGGACTTCTTGTAAAACAGTATTTTCAGATGTAGAAAAGTCTGAAATCCAACTGTAAATGTTGTTAAAAAATTTAGATTGAAATTCATAAATATTAGCAACCACGATTTTAAGTGAATTGAATCTTACATGCATTTATTATTAGCACTCTGCGGTCTAAGGAGATCTTTGAACTTTTCCCTAAATTGATATTTGTATTTATTGCTAAATTGATTATTTATGGAAAAAATATATATGATATGAACAAACAAATTCCTATAATTAAATAACAAGTGATGAATTCTGGCGTCAATAAATACAAAATGTAATTAGAATATAATATATCACCCTAATGGTGATTTGTAAATATAAAGCTCATTTCCAGTATTAAGTTTCAATTTTTTTTCATTTTTCAAACAATGAACATAACACCAATCGCATTATGAATATAGATTAAAAAACATAATAAACGTCATTAGAAATATTCCATTTATAAATAAAATCGCAGGTAAAATGATTGTTGAAATATACATAATCTTTGTTTCAATATTCATAATTAGAATAAAACAGATTTATTAAATAAAAAAATAGTAGAGCGATACTCGTTGATCAATACTGCATTAATATATCAGGGCCTCTTTGCAGGGCCTCTTTGTAAAGGCTACCCTGCGTAAATAAAACTGAAATAAATAAATTAAACATTATTATGTAATGAGAGTATATCAATATATTCGTAATGTATTGGTAATACACTGCAAAACTCTGTTGTTGATTTAACACCAGCCCGGAATCTATATATGTCCACACCAGGGAAGTGTTAAACAACACCAGTTTCGTTTTGGTCTAACACCAGATAGGTGTTTATACAACACCAATTAGTATTAAAACATCATTGGTTTGATTCCAAACTGGTGTTGTTTAAATACTTCTCTGGTGCGGACATATATAGATTCCGGGCTGGTGTTAAATCAACATCGGAGTTTTTGCACTGTAAAAAGTGTTCAGTCGTTGGTGTAAAGTATCATTATTTATATTATGGTAAAGTACAGCGCGTTCAACAAAAAAGAAAGGAAAAAAAAGGGAAACCGGCCCGGGAGTCCCATGCAGTTATATTTTCCAACATACCCTAACGAATTCCCTTCATTAACACCACCGTAAAATCCATCTTTTCTTCTTCATTTTATTACTAAATATGACATGAAAATTTTACGCATAGATGAGTCAGAAGAGTCTGAAAATTCAATGCCAAAATAAATATTTGAATTTAAACTTTGTTGTTTAAGATTTTACACACTTGTTTAAAATGTTTGAATAACTACTGTACGGTTCACATAGTAAACAATGTTGTTTAAATTATTTTTAACAGTGTATACTCTCCTCTAAAAATATTATACTTTCTCTGTACTGTATAAATAATATCATTGACTAATTCATTCGCTTTATTATTGATATGAAGGTGTCGCGGTGTATTAATTGAGTTACTTGACTCTTAAACCACGAGTCGATGGTTCGAATCCCACCCGGCGCTAATGTCCTTTGGCAAGGCACTTGTCCACGTTTGTCACTCTCCACCCATGTGTTAAATGGGTACCCGGTAGGATGTGAATGTCAATGTGATTAGATTGGCACGTGTGCACCGATAAACTCTTGCCTGGGCAGGATACTCCCCAGGGAGTGGAGATGGTGCACTATATGTGTGGAACAGTGATGGATCCTATGACCGGGGTAATAATAATTACAGTGTAAAGCGCTTAGAAACCAACGGATGAAGCGCTATATAAATGTTACTATTGTTATTATTATTATTCATTATTACATGTATCTCCAAATTCATGATTTTAAGACTAGTAAGTTATAACACATAGCCAATGAGAGACCACACAAATTGTTGGTCAGCTCTTTAAAAATCTAATCCCCTTTAAAAATCTAATCATGACTTCGTGCAACCAAGTCCTGTAATGAGTAATGTAGATGCTAGCATATTTATTCAAACTAACATAAAAGAAGGAGCTTATTAAATTCAACGGATTTCGACCTCCCTTTTAATGCATGTCATTTGTTCCAAGTCACGTTTAGAGCATAACGTTCGATGATTTACCATCCATGAAACCGAACGCGGTAATTACCTCTGGGGCCGTAAATCAGACATGGAGACTCAATTTCAGATAGGATTTATTAGAGTCTTGAGGGACGGTATTGATTTTGTCGCTGTTCTTAACATAATGTCCCCATTTGTTAAAATTTATTTTGTTTTAGTTATAATCATCGCCAATGAAAGGGATACAGTGTGTTTGTCGTTATTATGTAAAAGATACGTTAATGATTTTAGAATCAACAGAGAAATGGCAAAAGAAAGTTGTTATTTCGTTCCCAATAAATATTCCTTATAGATATATCAAAGATAATTGTTTTATATGTTTTTTTTTACAAAACACCAGTAAGACTCCGATCAGCAATTGTACACTCTTAAATAGTTGGGCAAAAAATGCCCATTTTTTTACCAACACTGGGCAACAAACTGTTCACACAACCCAAATTTTGTAATAAAAACCTTATGATTGCGTAATAAATTTGCTCAATTGGATAATAATTGCCCGGAATATATATATATATATATATTTTTTACCAACATAAATTACCAAACACAGTGGACAGTATGTTGCTCAAAATTTTAGGTGTGGAGTTATGCTTTAACATAGGCGGCAACCCGTCTTTATAGTCAGGTGGGGACGCATGAACAGATAATGCTCACTGGTCGTAAACCAGAATAGTGCTTTCTAAATCAGTGATCATGTTTCCGCATTATGTTGATTATTAAAAATATGTTTGTTATCCACTTTAAAGAATATCAAAAAAGTGTTCCGTCATGTTGAAGTTAAATATGCATGGGTTACCAGCCATAACTTTACCTTATTTGTATATACTGTGCATTCTATTGGTAACATTACATGATTTTCTTTTAATATTACGGATGTAAAAACAACAACATGTTTGGTATTCTACCATGGGTCAAATGGTAGCCAATTAGTTTAAAACGAACAAATCATTAAATAAAATCTTTCAAATTTAACTAACGTTACCTGCATGTCGCATGGATTTGTTCCTTTTCAGAGTTGGGTTGAATTTTGTACATTAGTATTCCAGCTTTCTCAACATCTTCCTTTCAATTATTCGAATACCTATAATTTTTATATCAAATTACAAAAGGAAAGTTTCCTGCTTGAGAAAAGTTGCTCTAAAACATGGCTTATCAAGAAGACGAAGCCAAGTGAGCTTTATAAATACTAAAACACAACAAAGGTAAAAGCAAGACGAATCATCAATGTTCGCTCATATGTGTATCGATTACAAAAAAATCTACATTTTTCTCCCAATAATGTTTTGTTGTCCTTTGTGCACGTTGTTACACAAATCGCAAGATTTTACGTAAAATATTTATACTCCTATACCAGGTATATAAGCTGATAGATGCATAGGCGATATCGCCCGAAGGCACACGGAAGATGGAGATGGTGCCATAATCGAGTTTTTCGTGAATTAATGCATGATTCAATTTCTCAGGTGGGAATTGGAGTCATGACCTTCATGTATGTTTCATGTTATTTTCCCTTAAGCATAGATCTTTATTGAGTCGATGAGATCAGTCCCATTCATAAACAAGCTTGTTAGTCTGCCGGTCAAGTTAAATCATGTAGCTCTTATGGGATTGGACGCCAATTTGTTTTTGAGGTATAACAATAGGAGAGAATTATGTTTTTTAAAAAAATAATAAAAAAGGTGAAGAGGTGGGGTGGGAGGAAAGAAATATTTAAAATAAATCCAAGTGGATTGTAGTTAGGGCCAATCGAACTTTTGAATTCTAATATCGTCTTTGATATTAAGTCCTTTGAAATTTAAAAATGAATATTTAGAATTAAAACTGAATCCGGAATTCGATTGATCCCCATCGTAAATCATGAATCCCTGTAGTTTAGAAAATATATATATATACATATATTTTCTAAACTATATATTGTCTAATGCGTCCAAATATATATATATATATATTTGGACGCATTAGACACTTCACATTACACAACACCTACCAAACCCTTCCCATCCTCCTTTCAAGCCCTGAGGAAGACCATTTACACGGTCAAAAGCTTGGCCTAATAAAAGAGTTGGACAATATTGCTACGTCCTGCAGCCTCTCTCTTTTTTTCAAAGTCACACTTACATATACATGTATATATATATCTATGTATACATATATATACATATATATATATAAATGTGTAAAGTTATACATGTACAACAGCTTTGGCAACTCTTTTATTTAAATATTGTAAAGAAATTGTAAAAGAAATTGTAAAGAAATTGTAAAATCCATATCTTTACAATACATATATATATATATATATATATATATGTATTGTAAAGAGATGGATTGTAAAGAGTTGTACATGTATAACTTTACACATATATATATATATATGTATATACATATATTATATATACGCACACATTTATAATAGAACAGAAAGCAGTAATGACATAAATAATGGAGATGACTGGGTTTGCTACTGCGTCATGCATAACCCACTCAACCATTGACTCCCACACCCACAGCAAAACCCACCCAGCATCCAACACACACACACACACACATCCTAGAGACTTTTTGTAAGGGGCTTTCTTCCTTTTTTCTCCTCATAAGTATATAGGTCTCTACATTTTCCATTTATTGATTAAGATGTTGAAATGTGATTTTCATTATCATCTCGAATAAAGTTGATATTTACATAGAAAAAACAACAGCAAACAACTGAGTGCACTTGATATACACACCTACACTAATACACACACACACTTTCTCACATGCACGCACACCATGACAAACACACACACCCCCACACGTCATCACCACATATTCACCCACTCCAAAACACTCCCATCATCCCATACACAATAGAATACAGACATGACACAGAGAGAGAGATAGTAATATCAGCCTATTTTATTATAGGCCTATTCATTTATCAAATTGCTTTCGTTGTTTTCCTAGAAATTTTCAGCGTATTAATATGTTATTTTATTTTTGCACAGTGAAGGGGGTGGTCGTGTGTGACGTGGCACAACCTCCATACATGCTTATCAGCATTGTACTATGTACTTGTATTATAAATGCAATACATTATTACATATATATATATATATATACATTATTATTATTAATATGTATATGTACATATATACACACACACACACCCTCACACACACACACACAAACACACACACACACACACACATATATATATATATATATATATATATATATATATATACATATGTTATATATATATATATTTTTTTTACATATAAATATGTATATATATATATATCATATGGTAATTCTTTATTTAGTTAGGCCTATTTACGGTGTTTCTTAATACGTAGTTAAGTACTTTGTATTCACCATCATCATTATCATCATCATCTTCTTCTTCTTTTACGTTATTATTAGTGCTATCAATAACGCTTGTTGCACAGAATTGTCTTTTGTCTACTATTAAAGCGAGATGCACGTTTTAAACTTTATTGAGCAAAGTAAACTCCCCTCAATTGAGGCCTGTATTTACAAATGGAAGCTTTCAGCATATCGCTGATGAATTTGCGTCCAATACCATTCCTTACGCCTCCCTGAATAATGATATCTCGTTCACTGAATGATTTGCCTTGGAGGGTACGGGCAAGGCACGCATTCTGTATTTATAAAAGTACTGGCGCGTCAACATTATGATACTACAGTTTAGGTCTATGTAATGAATAGATAGAGAGATACATGCACAGATATATAACTACATACATTTCTTTTAATACGATTAATATCACCAACGGATACAAAGTCTGATTTGAATTGAGACAGGTACAATATATAGTATTTTTCCATAAGTAAAACAAATTATATATAAGAAAATTATCATAAACATGATAAAGATCTGAGAAAATGGAAGGATCCACTACAAAGCAAATGCCATGAAAAAAAATCGAAAACTACAAAAAAGGGGACCCATGCTAAATGAATCACATCGGAAATAAAACTGGGTCAAATTTATGCAAAAACCAACATTAATATAATTATCATAATGATGGCGACGAAGTGAACGGCCCAATATTCATGCTCTTTTCTTCATCAATTCTCTATAGGCATATACCAAAATACCACACATTATTTCAGACGGTAACGTATATTTTCGTATTTTGTTGTGATATTCCAGTATAGAGATACCCCAAATGTTACCACCAATCGGCACTCGTATGCTAGTTGGTTTTATTCTCTCTCTCTTTCTCTTCGCAACCATCATGACTATCATATCACTTTACTCGCTAAAATAGGAAGCGAGGAGCAGTTCCACTTAGCTGCCAAGCCGTCGCGTCTAAAATTGTGCGACAAGTCCACCCCAACAAAAAGCTGCTTTGAATAGGAAGAGACAAAATCAAGAAAATAAACACTGAAGATTTCATCAAAATCCGATCTAAAAAAAGAAAGTAATTACATTTTTTTTAAGTTTTGCTTAATTTCACAAAACAGTTATAAGCACCGCCTGGTCGGTATGCAAATGAGGGGACCGATGACATCACTCACTCACTATTTTTTTGTATTTTGTTATGCGAAATATGAAATATTCTAATTTTCTCTTTATTGCCATGTGAAAAAAAATCATTCCTCCCTGAATATGTGGGATTCCATTGTTTTAACATTTTGTGGTTCAAACAAGAGGGTCCTATTTGTCAAATTCGTAAAAATTGATAAATTGTATAATGCAAACAAACAGTTTTATATTTTGGACATCTGGGGAAAACAACTAAAATTGCCAGAAAATTTAGTTTGGAAAGATATCCTTCATTTTAAATTAAAAAAGAAAAAAGATAACAGAATTATGCAATTCAATTTCAGACTGTTACATAAAATATTACCTTCTAGAGACAATTTGTTCAAGTGGAAAGTTGTAAATACAAATCAATGCGAAATCTGTAATGAAATCGAAACCATTGGCCATTTTCTGTTTTTTGCAAAAAGATCAAAGTTTATTGGAAAATCATATCGAGGATGATTTATTTTATTTTCAAAGAAGAAATGGTGATAACTATGAAAACATTGTTAATTTGGTATAAAATAGACAACCCAAAATTTGATCTTATTAATTTGACGATCAATGTTGCCCAGTTTGTAGTTTATAATCATTATGTAAAATGCAACCTTCAAAATCTAAATCATAGCAATAAGAGATTGATCACGGAATTTGTTACATATTTGAACATGTTGAAGTTTTATTTAAATCATTACAGATCTAAACAATTTTGTGTATTAGAGGTCAAGAAAATTATTGATATATTGTTATTCCTGTTATAAATGTTATATCATTTGACTCTTGAAAAAAAAGTTATTCCTATGTAATAATATGTATATATGTACATATTTTGAAACTATAAATCCTCAAGGAAGAGGTAAAGAGAACAAAAATAATGCAAACAATAAAAAACAAAAGAAATAGCGAGTGAGTGACATCATCGACTCTCTCATTTGCATAGCACTGAATTGTACATGTAACTGTTTTCTGAAAAATAAGCGAAACTGTAAAATGTCATAACTTTCTAATTTTACATCCGATTTTAATGAAATTTTCAGCGTTATTCTTGTTTGATTTTGCTCTATTTATTCAAATAAACTTTTTTTCTGGGGTGGGCTTGACCTTTAATAACGCCGCAATATCAAGTATACATGAATAGTGTCTCCACTTAACGACCATTATGGAGCAGTTTACTAACGTCACCTCTAAAATGGTGTAATTTTTTTTACTTGTTTCTCTGATTGTTCTTAACCATTATCTTCTGTTTCGATCCATCCGTTTTCTTTGTCAATTTACAGACTCGGCTTTGGGATCATACTGTGCCAGAAGTAAAGGGCTTTCTCAAAAAAGGGTGAGTAAATTATTTGTTTATCTCTAAACCCCACCAAACGGCGAAAATAATAATTCTAAAGAAACACGGGAATGAATGGGAAGCCAGTGTCGCAAGGGTGATAGTTTCAATTTTCAAGTTTGAGTAATTAGTCTTGCAGTAGAGTATTGGATAGTCTGTATTTTTTTTATTTGTCGCTGTGGTAAAACATGAATAAAGCTGTCACAGAAATCAGTATTGCGAAAATTAGTGTTTAAGTTCTCATTTCGATTTTTATTTTGAGTTTTTTCGATTTTTTTTACGATTGTTAGTGTTAAGTTTTTGATGTTTAATTCTCATTATTTAGTTAATCAAGAATTGCTCAAGATATTTAGATTTTTTTCATATTTTGATTTTTTCATCGCAAGTTTTTTTTTCATATTCGATACTTTTATAATGAATAAAACATATAAATTGTAACTTTTGTCTGAGTAAAGTGAAGCATTGTCGATGGTTATCGGAATATGCATATTGAAATGTCAACTGTTAGCATTAAAATCATATATGGGACCGAATTCGATACCTGTCGCCGGCACATTGTTAAAAAACCCTGATTATACAGAAAAAAACAGAAAATTTTGCAGAAAGCAATAACAGAATCATTCTGTAAATTCATAAAACAGGAATTTTTCTGCAATTTAACAGAACAGGTCTGTTTAAAAAGGGGAAAAGGCTGTTTTATTTAAGGAAATATGTAAGGTTCCATACACCAAATACCAATTTCCTGTAAGATTACGCAATCTGGTAAGATTACAGGTGTTCTCGAGACTCTGCTGCAGGAAACTTCTTTTATTTTATGGATAAATTTTCTAACAGTGCAGGCAGGTTAAGATGGTTAAGTTTTTACTGGGATTCTCGACCTGTCCTGTTTGGGCATTATCTAGAACTAGACCGCCATAGCAATTTGTATTTAGATATGGAAATTCATGCAGCAGTTAAGAAAATATTTCAAAAGAATTTACCTTTGAAATAATGTTAAGTTACATTTTATTTCAAAAGCCAATCACACAGTGTGAGTCGAGCTTTTAAAGGAGATGTTCACCCTAATGATAAAATATAGCCGAAGGTTTGAGAAATATCCATCAAAGAATAACAAAGTTATTAGAATTTCAATTATTTGATTTGTGACGTCATATGCGAGCAGCCTTCCTAAGATTGAATGGTAAAAAAAAATCAATGGAAATGTTATTTTGTCACACACTTGGAATGTTTTTTTTACTGTAAATGCAGTATATCAATAGACAAATCATTTTACATCCGTTCCTAAATAGAAAACAAAATAAGTCATCCCGAGCCAATGAAAACTTGAAATTTATGCATTTTATATTGCATAGCATATGGGCCATCTGCCCGTTTATGACGTCACAAATCCAACACTAAATATTGATTTTCCTGAAACCTTCACCAGTATTTTCATTATTTTTCTGCTACTTTTACAACAAACTTTTCTTCACTTTTCTTAATATTGAAGGAACTACGATACTCAAATACATTCTACCTATATAATAAACACTGATACTCAAACGTTGGAATACAGAGAAGATCTAAAGCCAGGAACCTTGATATTTAGAAACGATGTCAGAGACAATGTAACATCTCTTTAGAGCTATCAATGATTAATATAGGGTATCATTTCTCTATTTCGCAGCATCGTCGACTATAAATCAAACACCCATTAACGGTTACTGTTGTCATTCTTATCATTCATCAATGTACCTAGTCAAGCGGCTGCATTATCGCTACATTCATTTAGAACAAATGTTTTCGCAACTGAGTGGCTACCCTGATGGGTAAAATAGGACGATATTATTATCATTATTATTACATTTTATGTGGGAGATCGGTCCATGTGCATACGGCCTTTTAATATTTTTTGGAAAGGTTTTCTTTATCTCATCTCATCCCCTTCACCCATCCCTGCATTTTCTTTCATTATCGACAAAACGATGAATAACATTTACCATGAATTAAGAAAGATGTGTGTATCATAGTAGCTTTTGATATATGCACCCAAAATGCCGAGCGATTTTAGTATTTTAAGAGCAATAATATTGCGCGATAACAAAGAGGGTTATACATCTTTTTCTCTTTTTTTTTTACGGATAACTTAGCATTACAAATGAACATATTGAATGTTGTTTTTCTTATAAATGGAAATTTTTCATCAGAAACATTTCCTTTTCTCCTTGGGCACTTAAATGCTTCTCAAAAGAGGGTATTAACATCATCTGGACTCTTAGCAGGAAACCAAGGGCTAGACATAATTTTTTTAGAGGTAGAAATGCTTTAAATTGCATTGCCCTATTTAAATGTATATCGGCAAATTCGCCCAAGTTAGTAGCTGGCTTGCTAGCCTCATTCACATGACACGAGAAAACAAAGTCTTGAAGCGTATAGTTTTTATGCTCTAGCATTACTCGAAATATTAGCTTTATACGTGTTCGAAAGCATTTACTGCTCCTGAAGGTGTTTCACACAAAGATTTAAATAAGCGTTTTGTTAATATGGCCATATTCCCGTCTGGCTGACCGTGCTAAAACACTAGGTAGTTTTCGCATTTACTAAGGGGAAAATCTTTACAACGCATCGACTCCTTTGAAAATGCAATCTAAATCACAATTAGGCTTTTGTCGAAAGTTACAGCAGATCGTCCGAAGATTTGCACCGGACGAACAAAGGCAAATATGTCGAGGCCCAATACGAGTCAAGAGATTCCGATGCTGTCCCGGTCCACCAACTTTCCACAAAAGCGTCTTAGCTCATTGTGTTATGACTTGCATCTTCAAAGGAATTGGTGCGTTGTAGAGAGTTTCTCCGTAGTAAATGCGAAAATTCCGGATTATTTCAAGGAACGGGGATAGTGTCAAAGAGAAAGAAAATGGTAGAGATCAGATGGGAAGATAGCATACTTAAGTCCACAGACTGAAGTACTCTAACACCCAGCATTTAAGCGGAGGTGAGAATGGACGGACGAGAGTGGTTACTGTACCATCTTCAGAAGTGCCCCCTAAATATATAAAAATGTCAAAGATAATTGCCAAGGCCGTGGGCCATTATGCGAGGCCCTTAACGCGGGTAAGTTACATTACGAATATGGTTCCATGACATTTGCTCCGGCGACAATTGCTCCGCTGTAAATTCCACACACTAATGAAATGACCAACTTTAACCCTGGATTTACCACTGTACCCTATCCAAAACATAACAAGAAGCCTAACATAAAACCCCATTGCCACACTAACCCTATATCTTAGACGAAAGAAAGCCCTGGAGAAATTGTCGCCGGAGCAAATGTCGTGAAGATGAGGATTTGCATTAAAGACAAATTGGAATTACGGCTTTGTTTTGAGCCTGACATGAAGATTGTAAGCATTTGTCACAAGACTGAACGCCATCGAATCTGCATTTATACCACTTAACGTCTAAAGGCAAACTTTGGTTCCACTGCACTTACGGATGCAGAGAGGATCCGTTGGAAACGTTATGTATCCGTTGTGTAACTCTTTGCATACGTGTTTCATACGCTCTATATCTATCGAGCATCCGCCTGCACTGTGATTTCATTGTTCGCCCATTTTGTCCATTGACTGGAGCGGATGTAAACGGATGGAGCTACCCCGAAATTTTGCTTGACCGCTGTATCCGTTATGAGTACGTTTTGTGTCCGTCGGCCAGTGGGACCAGGCCTTAATATAAAGTCTAAAGATGTGAGCTGCTATTTTCTTGCCTTCTTATCGCGTGTTGCTGATAAATGGCGGCAATCTTAATAAAACATATATCTGTATATTTCCTTCATATTCTATTTGTTTCTGTTTTTAAAGGTGAAAACTGTATCACCCTTTAGCCATGATACACTTCGGGTAATTTAAGCTTTTTGCCCGCGTTATGCTTTGTCAAGTCCCTATATCACTCGAATGGTGAGTATTCCCAAAGGGAATTCTGTTTACGCGTGAGAGCGATGCGGTAACGATGACAGGATGATTTTCAATGACCCTTGTCAAGGCAAGCACATTTTTTTCTGAAGCACATCAGAATGAAAACCTTGCTAATTAGAGTGGTTTACCCCCTTCAAGAAACAAAATGTCCCACAGTGTGTTCACAGTGTGGAACACAGTACGAAATCACCTTCTCACTCTTAAATTCAAGGATTTAAACAGAGTGAATCACTTAGGCCTATTCACATATCGTCGACCATGTGATCACGCTGTGAACAGTCATACTGTTGAGGTGTCCACAGTGTGAAAATATCTTCACACCGTTGAATGTGAGCATTTTAAAAGTGTGAATAATATTTTAACATAGTCCACTCTGTGAACACACTGTGATCACACTGTTCTTTCCAGCAAGGTAAAGCGAAGCCCCAAAAGAAAGAAATAAGTTCAATACAATTCAGTTTCAAATTAGACCCACCCCCCCTTCTCAAATTATGCATAATGTATAGATGTATTGCTCTCCATGCATAAAAGTCACATGCTGATAAATGTCAGTATTCTGCTACCATGGAAATAACCTAATAATTATATTATCCCTTCTTATCATTTAAAAATGATCTGAAATATCATGTCTCGTGTCTGCTTTTACTATTTGGAATATTGGACAAGAGGCAGGCATCTGTGCACTCTAAAAAAATGTTTACCCAATATTGGGTAAAATGGGAGCAAGCATGTTGGTTGGGTAAAGAGATACCGAATATTTTGTCTGGGCACTCTAAAAAAAGGTTTGCCCAATATTGGGTAAAATGGGAGCAAGCATGTTGGTTGGGTAAAGAGATACCGAATATTATGTCTGGGCACTCAAAAAAAAAGGTTTGCCCAATATTGGGTAAAATGGGAGCAAGCATGTTGGTTTGGTAAAGAGATACCCAATATTTTGTAAATTTTATGTGATTTTGCGTTGAAATAGCCCAATATGGGGTACAAAAAAATTACCCAGCAAACATGCATGTTTTCCTTTATACCCAATATTGGGTAAAATTTTACTCGGTGTTTTTAGAGTATGAGTAAAAGATGGATGTCAAAACCATCTCGTCCTCTTCATGTTAAAGGAAATAAGAATCATCAGCCTTGTATAGCGCCACCTCAAATCGGACCAGGTGGGTGTTTCATAAAGCTGTTCTTAAGTTAAAGGACAAGTCCACCTCAACAAAAGGTTGAATCGAATAAAAAGAGAAAAATCTAAGAAGCATAACACTAAAAATTCCATCAAAATCGGATGTATAATAAGCAAGTTATGACATTTTAAAGTTTCGCTTAATTTCACAAAACAGTTATATGCACATCCTGGCTGGTATGCAAATGAGGAAACATCATCCACTCACTATTTATTTTGTATTTCATTATATGAAATATGAAATATTCTAATTTTCTCGTCATTGTCAGTTGAAAACACAATTAATTTCTCCCTGAACATGTGGAATTAGCGTTGTTTGATACTATATGGTTCAGTCAAGTTGGTCCTTACTGTCAAATCTGTAAAAAATGATATATTTTATTAATCAAACAATAAAAAACAAAAGAAATAGTGAGTGAGGGACATCATCGACTGTGTCATTTGCATGTCACTCATTTGTGCATATCACGGTTTCGTGAAAATTAAGCTAAAATTTAAAATGTCATAACTTTTTTATTTTACATTAGATTTTGATGAAATTTTTAGCATTATGCTAATTTGATTTTTCTCGATTTATTCGATTCAACATTTTTCTGGGGTGGACTGGACTATTAAGAAGGACTGGTAATCCTTTCTTGTGGTAAATGGTAGCTTCATTGGCGATGGTTTAGCGCGAGAGAAAGGATCACCAGTCGTTCTTAAAGTCGTTCTTAACTTACGAACAGCTTTATGAAACGGCCCTAAACCATCACCAATAAATCTACCATTTACCACAAGAAATGATCTTTAGGAGCTTTATGAAACACCCACCTGGGTTGTTCTTTACTCATAATGCACCATTCTAAGCAGTTTAGTCTTCCAATAATGATAATAATAATCATGAAAATAATAATGATAATGTTAATAATAATAATAAAAATAATAATAATAAAATAATAATAATAATTATGATAATAATCATAATAATAATAATTATTATTATTATCATAATATGCAACATTATATGGCCCTTAATACAAATATTTCTAAGCGCTGCATAATATTACCCCGGCTTTAGCACGGCTACCCTGATCGAGTGCATTGAGCATTCAAGAAATTCCTTCCTATATAGTGTAGTAGGTTTGACGGTACACCATGTATCTTTCTTTACCATGTTTACAACACCTTGGTAAAGAGTGGCGAGTATAGATAAACGCCAATATAATCCCTCTTGAATAAGGAACTACTGATAATTCACTACTCTTTACATTCATACCGCAAATATCATGATTGTGTTACATAATATTACACTGTAAAAACTGTGGTGTTTAAACTGACACCACTGGGTGTTAATAGAGGACCACACCCTCTGGTGTTAAAATTACACCCTAGAGATTGAATATAACACCAAAGAGTGTACATGTAACAATCAAAGGTGTTGCAATAACACCTATAGGTGCTAAACTAACACTGTCAATTTAACACCGGTGTAAAATCACTGGTGTGGTCCTCTATGTACACCGGTTAACACCGCAGTTTTTGCTGTGTAGCAAAATGCGTACTCCTCTCACAACATTCATTTCCTTTGTAAAAATATAGGCTTATTCTCTATGTTATTGATCGTTATCCCAGATGGTATATTTTAAGACTTATTATACATAATACACAGTCACTAAGAGAAAAAATATTTTCTGTTAAAATAAATAGGAAAAAAATATATCTCAACCATCAAATGCTTATACTTCCACGTGTCCTATTTATACTCTATTCTTTTTATTCTTTCAGTTATATTACATTTATTCATGACGTACTGCTATTAAATATAGGCCTACTTTTGGTTAATAATTATTTCAAAATTTTATTGAAAATTTCCAATTCGTAAACTAATACGATGGAAAATTTCACTTCATTGATAATGGGATATAGAAAACAGCAAGTTTTTGTTCAGGTTTCCTTCAGGATCAAAATCTGAAGATGATAAATTCGAGACAATTTGTTTTGATTGCGTTGACCTTCATTGTACATTCATACAAACTACACAAACTAAAGCAACGTTTTCATGGAAAATTACATCATATCAACAGAATAACAATACTTGAAAGTATCTGAAATGAAATATGAAATATATAATTATAGTAAATTATATAGCATGGAATAAAGGAGACAATTACTGTGAGCCTTGGTGGATGGACATTCTTTCCAGTTGATATTAAAATACAGTATGAAATACACAAAGATCTAAACTGCGATTGATGTATACATAAAAAAACTGTACACGAAAGTGAAAATATCAAAATTTAAATCAATACACACAAATGCCATACATTACAAAGAAAGCAACTGTATACATAAACCATAATTATACACGAAGTAGATTGAGAGATATGATTTTCCTGTAGATGATTATTTTGATTATGTCTATTCGTTTAAATGTTGTTTGTGTTATGTATAGAAATATAACAGTTTATTCTAATATGTTAATGCTACATTTTATGGTCGAAAGATATTATGAAATGAATATGACTTGATAAAGAAAAAACAAATATACATAAAAACATTAAGTAAAGTGCAGGGATAGCAGAAGCGAGAAGTTTCTTGTGGCTAACTCGTATCGATATCCATGGCGATGCAATTAAAAAAAGAGGGATCGTTTCTGAGGAAGTAGGTCCTTAGAGTGCTCATTATATCCCTTTTATCTTCGTAAAAATTGTTCATTTATCAAAGTTTAATATAGCTCCCACCAAAAAGACTCCTTTTTGTATACTTGTTAAGATTTTTTTTTTTTACAATGGCAATAATATCTGTGATGATGGCTCGTCTAGACTTAAGACGAGCTGCCGTCTAATGGATCCTGACTATTAAAAGGCGGCTCGGAATGAAACAGAATTTTCAAGTATCCTGTTTGTCATCTTCTCTGGGGAGTAATTTGTGCTTCCATTATCCTCCATTTAAACTTAATAACAAGCAATAACCTAAAGAAGAGTGTTACTATTCCTGTTTGGTTCCGCCCCTTTCCGCCGACAATCTTAGCATTGCTTAGGGTGTACGTGCCGTGTTAGCTTCTTCTCCTTGATCAGTTGATGTTGAGCTCTCCCTACAGGAGAGATTACATTGTGCCACAGTGTGTTCACATTGGGGATCCACAGTGTGGAACACCATGCGAACTCACCTTTGCAATCAATGAGAGCATTTCAACAGTGTGAATCTCATATTCACATACAGTCGACCACGTGGACACGCTGTGAACAGTCACACTGTCGAGGTGTCCACAGTGTGAAAATATCTTCACTGTTGAATTTTGGGAAATTTAACAGTGTGAACATGCCCTAATGTTTTCACATAATCCACTATGTGATCTCAGTGTGACCACACTGTGTGACACTGTGTCATAACATACGTAGTCATTTCTTAAAAATGTCTTTCCGGAGGAGGAGAGGGAGGGAGGGGGAGGGCAGGTGTTTAAAAAAAAAAAAAAAATTCAAGGGAGGGGGGGGGGGCGCCAGTGCATCATAGACTGGACAAAGAGTCTCGATTTTTTTTAAAATACAGAGCATGCATATAATTAACTTTCCCATCAATCTCCCACAAGTACTCTTGAAAAATAAAAACAATAAGAAAAAAATATAGGGAGCTTCGTGCTCAAGATCTTTGTATTTTAGTATCTATACTTTGGTATTGAAAAAAAAAACATGCTCAAGATCTTTGTCTTTTAGTATCTATACTTTGGTATTGAAAAACATATTCCTGTATCATGCTTTTATTAGTCATATTAATGTTGGAAGAGGGTGAAATGTATCCTGCATAATCTTCCATTCGCCTTCTTATGTCTTTAGAAACTGCGCTTTGCAGAATTATTAGTATATAGTGAAACGGTATATTGCTTCTTTTCATGCGCTTTAACATTCTATAAATTTTATATGGAGTAGAGAGCAAAAGCGCAGGCTCTTAAATGCACGCTATAAAAGTTTCATTTAGTGCTACCAATAGAGCGAAGATGATTTATCATGCATGCTCAAATAAATATATATTCATAGCACCTAAAGGAGGTTTGTAGACATTCAGCCTTGCCCTTTTATTTTATTACTTTTTAAAAATGGATTTCAAGAAGGCGAGCCTTTTGCAATTCCCGTCTCTTTTGAGGTATGGGTTGACGCTGATTTGCATGAAAAAAAAAGAGTTGCAAGTGTCCATGTGTTACTTGTGTGATATATTGTTTAAAAAATGTGCACTAATATTGCACCAGAAAAAAATATTAATATAGTTTTGCTTATATAATAATAATGATGATAATAATAATAATAATCCGATTTTATATAGCGCTTAATACATCGGAACGACGTCTCTAAGCGCTTTACAGATATACTATTACCCCGGTCATCAGATCCTGGATTGCCCGCAAACAATGTAGGCACCTTCTCCACTCCCTGGGGAGCATTCCAACAAGAGCTCCAAGACTCAATTGCTAGGCATACTACATAGGCTTTCGCATCCTACCCGGTACCAATTAAAACAATTGGGTGGAAAGTGGCAAAACGTGGATTGACGCCTTGCCAAAGGACGCTAGGCCATGGTGTGATTCGAACACACAACCCTCTGAATACAAGGCGAGAGTCAGAACCGCTACACAAAGACGCTTCCACGTTACAACATTAAAAAACAGTTAAATATAAAGTGTTGTCGATGTCCATAATTCTGAACGATATGATACACAATACACATCAAAGTTCAGGCTCTCTTTTTAAGTAATACTCTTAGTAGAAACCAACATCGTTAATCAATCTGTCAGTTAAAAAAAAAATCGATATATGAAGAGTTTAGTTGCAAAAGGGGTTAGGTCCACTTTGGACCATTCCGAGAAAAACCATGTTTTTTATTCTCACTTATTGCAATATTCTTATGAGAAACTAAATTGTCATGATGTACTACCCTATCATGTGAACGTAAAATTGGGTATAAAAGAAATCTACCTGTCTTCAATTTTTTTCTATATATTTTTTCAAAAAATTGTCTTTGTGGACCTAACCCCTTTTGCAAGTAAACTGAAATGAATCCAATCTCTTTTGATTCACGTTTTCATATGAATTTCAAATTTTCTTTGGTATCATCAGAGTGACTAAAAATTTAGAGGTTTAGAGACAGAAAACAATAAAATTTATGAAAAATTGACCTAAACCCCTTTGACAAATGAGTTCTTCAAAATAGTTTTGTTGCAAAAGGGGTTAGGTCCACTCCAAGAAAATAATTTTTTTAATTCTCCCATATTGCAATATTCTTATGCGAAACTGAATTTTCATGATACCCTTCCATGAGAACATAAGATTGGGTATAAAAGATATCTACCTGCCTTCATATTTTTCATGATATTCTTTTCCAAAAAAAATCTGTGTGGACCTAACCCCTTTTGCAACTAAACTGAGATGGACCTAACCACTTTTGAAAAAAAGTGATTTTTCTTTGCCATTTAATAGAAATTTCAACTTTTCTTTGGTATCATCTTATAGAGCTACTAAAAATCTATACATTGAGACATAAAAATCAAATTTGATGAAAAATGGACCTAACCCCTTTTGCAGGTGAGCTCTTCATATTGTACTGTATATTAAAACTGTCATAATCGCGTTTAAGTATTTTTGCTAATCATACCTGCACGTCTGTCGATTCTTAACATCCTCCTCTTTAAAGAAGCAAACATATAGATATATTCGCATTCCCACTTATACCGTATTTACATATTACTTGGTTCGAGTGTTGAATCCTCAAGCAGGGTCGAACGCTGCGATGAGGGCAACTGCGATCGCGTTTATATTATACTGAAACAAAAAAGGCGAGTTCGACACGGCCCACGGATCACGACATCACAAATATATGCCGTGTTTGACCTCGGTCATGCGGGTTCGACACGGCTTTTTGTTAACACACGAAAAATAGGCGTGTCTGACCCAGTTTACACAGTGACTCGGCACGGGGATTCGACACGCGATCCATGCTCAACACGGCAATTTTTATTTTGGCGGATAAAAAAAGTCGTGTTCGACACCGTGGTGGCTCGCGGATCACACCGATCGCGTTTACACAGCATAAAATTGCCGTGTTGAGCATGGTTCGCGTGTCGAATCCCCGTGCCGAATCACTGTGTAAACACTGTCTTTTGCAAATACTGACCGCTTTGTCCTGAGCTTTCAAAAAGTCACTTGCTCTTACACTGAAATCAGGAAAAGCACTGTGAAGAAAACAAAAATATTTCCTTTTTTTCCAACAAGAGCAAAAATATGCCTCTGCAGTTTATTAATAATTTCTATCATAGACATATTGCTCCCTTCCAATGATATTACACCTCTCCCAATCTCATCAGCTATTCCTCATTTTCCAGACCTTTTTTATTTATTACTTTCTCTCCGTGTCATATTAAACAGCGATTATTGCTTATTTTCCCGTTTCCAAGGCGACGCACATTGGCAAGCAAATATAATATCCTGATGAAAGTGACGTGCAAACACTAGGATGTCATTCCGCACCTTGTATACATACCACAACGATCTAACATTCTCATTGTTATTGAAAATACAAACAATTCAATCCTGAAACATGCAAAACACGCGACCAATATCGACACTTTGACAAATGAGTTCGCAGTGCCATATTCTTCAGTTTCGACGTTCTGGTGACTTCTTGTTTTGATCGAGCGCGTTTACGTTTATAATTTGATTCATATCAAATCATTGTGTTTGCATTTCATATTAGGATGCAGGCATATTTTTTTCACCCCGTTTTCGGTTAGAAATATCCTTATTCTAACCGTGCCTTGTGATGGTTTATTTTTTCAAAGTAAGTTTTCTGAATTTCAAGCTATTATCTAAGTAATAATTAAAGAATGAAGTAGTTTAAATTAAATTTGTCCACCAACCTCACTAAGTTGTTGCGCTTTTAATGCTAAGCTTTAAAAGTATTATGGTTATTTTATGAAATAGTCCTGATTTTTTTTTTATATAAATCTCCTTTGACTCGTCTCCTTGCATAATGATGAATATAAAGTGTAATCATTTGTTTTTAAATATTCAGTAATTACCACAAGATTACATGAATATCACGATATAAAGAGAGAGGTAATACACTCTGAAAAGGTTTACCTAATATTGGGTAAAATGGGAACATGCATGTTGGTTGGGTAAAAAGATACCAAATATTAGAAAAAAAAATACGCAATGTTGCGTTGAAATTCATCCTTAAAACATGCATTTTGCCGAATATGGGTGGAGCGTTGTGGCCCAGTGGATTAGTCTTCTGACTTTGAAATAGAGGGTCGTGGGTTCGAATCCGAGCCATGGCGTAATTTCCATAAGCAAGAAATTCATCCACATTGTGCTGCACTCGACCCAGGTGAAGTGAATGGGTATACCTGGCAGGAATTTATTCCTTGAAATGCGAGTGCGCTGTAATCTTAGTAATTACGGCTGCCAAGCTACAGCTGGGGTAATAATATCCAAGTCCTTTGGAAGCGCATAGAGACATTATTCATAATGTGATATGCGCTATAAAAGAACTGTATATTATTATTATTATTATATGGGGTAAAAAAAAACAGCAAACATCCATGCCAATATTGGGTAAAAATTTTACTTAGTGTTTTTAGAGTGTAAATATCATCGCAAGACGAGGAATTAACTCAAAGTGAGTGATTATTTGCCAATTATCGTCAGTATGATCATGACGATAGAATAATTGACCGAATTTTCAAACAAATTTCACAATATTCAGCAGCTTACTATCGCCAAGACATAACGAGTTTCAAAGGAATGATGTACAGTAAATGATTTTGGAGTGCTTCGTCTGACGTTACAAACAACCAATATTATCAAAATTGAAAGAAAAAAAAACGTTTCCCGATCGCATTGCATGGAGTTGTTATATTATGACATAAACATGCATACACACATACACGAACACCCTCCCGCACACACACCCTTACACACACATTATATATATATAATACCACACACTCACACACGCACATGTTTAGATAAGATTTCAGAATTATATCCATTTGTAATAAAAAAAATATAGTGAAATAATGAAATTGAAAATAAAACGTGTTTTCTTTTTTCATATATTTTGTGCTCATGCATTTAAATATATTTATATTCTTAATTTTGTGGGAAAAGAATTGCCATGTTTTTTTTTCTGATTATAGTATTATAGAAGTAAAAAAGAAAATGTTACGTGAGCCTGTCACCATTTCAAAATTTGGATTTGTTTATTGGGAATGAAAATTTTTAAAGCATTTATCCTGAAGCATATATTAGGAAATAGTAAAAAAAAAAATCGTGTTGATAGTTATTGAAATACCATTATGACATTGCTCGAGATATCTTGAATCGAATGATAATTCATTTACAGTTGTTTGCAAGAATGTTAAAATGTAAAGTGACTTTTATTTCTCAGCCTCAATAGGAATAAAAATTCAATTCTGGTTTCAGGGACCTTCCTCATGATTGCACCTACTAAATTATTGAATGATAACACTTTCATCCTTTTCATGGCCTCGCTTGAATGATTCCATTCTTGTCAAACACAAAACAAAGTCATTCTTGTACAGTAATTCCAGCGGTGCATTTCAATTTATGCCTTAAAGTGCGCATGATATCCAAGTATTCTCTTTATCTTCGACTCGGTTTGAATTTCAGGATAGTAATAAAAGTAATTTCCTAAAACCCAGACGCATTCACCGTACATGAATAGTTGAAGTGTATTTGAACCTGATTACATCCCATGCCAGACAATGATTGCACTTCAAAATATATTGTCATTTTTATTTTTGGATATTTTAAAAATTATATATAGTATAGTCACATGAGCTCATGGACAATAGCTAGTTGGATCAACACACCTTTCCTACTCTGAACAACAGGCCTTTTCTTGTTTTGTTTCTTCATTTTAGGATTTTCTGGATATTCAAAAAAATATATATAGTATAGTCGCAAGAGCTTATGGACAATGGCAAGTTGGATCTACTCACCTTTCCTATTCTGAACAACAGGCCTTTTCCTAGTTTGTTCTTCATTTTCTCTTTGCTCTCTGTGAAAGTCGACGATTGCAAACCTGACCTTGGATAAACGTATTGCCAAGACAAACATATCCTCTCTCTAATTATTGTCCCTTATAAAGTAAAGCATAAGTAGTTTCATGACTAATTAGCTTACAAACACACACACACACGCACATACCCTCACACACATGCGTACAATTTCTTCTCCGACCATCACGCATAGACACACACACACCCTCCACGCTCGCACCCCCACACACACACCCTCATCCACATGGTACATGGTTTCAACGAAACTCAAAGGCCCGTATTCTGAAGTCAGGTTTAACTTAGACCACGGTCTAATTCTGTGCTGAAATTATGGAGAGCCAAAAATTCTGTTTATATTTTATATTTCTTATGTTTACTATTTTGTTTCCTTTTGCTTTCATAATGAAGAAAAATACTTCGAAATACTTCAGTTATCATTCCCACACAATGGAGGGGGATCATACGAGTTGATAAATTGGATGTGTACTGTTAGGGATTTGTACCCAATTGGCTCTCCATGGTTAAACCACAACGTTAAACCAGGGTTTAATTTAAACCCGAGTTCAGAATACGGGCCATAATATACTTCGATGGACCTCGTAGGCCAATTATTCATGTTCCATATATCATCATCCTCCTCTGACCTCCTCAGCACTGTAATTATTATGATTAGTATCGGTTCAATTATTAACATCGTTGTCATGACAACCACTGTTTTGGCCGCTGAATAGTGTGGGCCTACGTTCTTATTTCTGTTTTTAGTATAAATATGTCGACCTCTTTTAGTTTTAACAACACTTCGTCCTCTTACCATAGATCTACTAATAGTAGTCCAATGATTTAACAAGACCACATCTACATGTACTTTCAAAACCGATGCCTTTCACGCTTAAATGCCGCTCTGTGGAAAGGTACTTCCGCCATACTCTATCAATCACGCGCGATTTCTTTCGTAGAAGTGGTCCCTCGGGATATCCTCAAAAGGCAATTCTCGTTGCTCACAATTGCACTAATTGCTTACAGAGCTCTATCGCTTCACTAACAATGATTCCAATGAGAAATTTCAAAATAATTTAGAGAGAAAATTGATATAATCTGACACACATGTATGTATGTGTGTATGTATGCATATATATATATATATATATATATATATATATATATATATATATATATATATATATATATATAAATGTGTAAAGTTATACATGTACAACAGCTTTGGCAACTCTTTTATTTAAATATTGTAAATTATGTTTATATGTCTTTATGTCTTCATCCATTTCTTTACAATATATATATATATATATATATATATATAATTATGAACCATCACTTGCCCAATTCATTACGTGTAAAAAGGAAGTGAGATTTTATTTGGCTTTTTTATATTTTTATTGATATTCTACTGCCAAGAGTATATTTTCATTTGTAGTCTATGCTGTTTCTATCCTCAACATCGACTGAAGCATTTAAATGAATAGTCCGCGAATAATGGAGAAATTTCGCGATAGAATGAAGACATTCGTCGATAAGTTAAAATAATAGTTTTATTTCTAAAAAAGCCTTTTTCCTCTTTCTGCTTAAGCACCCAATCCCACTGTATTGTTCGCTAAAAATTTGTTTGGAATTTTGGATCAAACTGTCTGGGTTAGGTCAGCCGAGACAAAGAATGAATAGACAATATAGGATAAGGAAGATAAATATTTTTTTTTTATTCAGAAAAAGCATTATTGAATTTCGAGACCAAGTAATACGGTAAGTCGGCAACCCACTTAAGGACGTTCCACAGTTAAAATGAAGTCCATGTCATTTTCACAAAATTTTGCAGAGAGTTACTTTGGTATCTATGCATTATTAAAATGCAAAAGATAATATAGGTTCGTGTGCTTTTTTTTTTTCTACGGATCTTCAAAGTCGCCGTATTTGAATGATATGAAATGTTGCGCAATCAAGAGAATTATGCCTCTCTTAGACCTCACGAATTCACCAAATGAGTTTAAGTCAATATATATCATGGAGACTCTTCACAATAAAGAAACAGGATGAGGATAGAACATATAACAAAAAAATAGGGGGGTGATAGAAGTGGAGGGAGACATATGTAGGTATCTGTATACGTACGGAGAAAGGGATCAGTTGAGCAATGAGAAGGGGGGTAATAGTCGAGTAAGGAAAACAATGAAAGAGAAAGGGACAGGGAGGATAAAAATGGACGACGGGCAGACGAAGAGGATATGTCCTTAACTATTCGTAAACGCAAATAATATGCAACATTAATTTTGTATAGCGTTTCATCCAATGTTTCTAAGCGAGCGCTGCATACTACCATAATTTTAATTATCAAGGCTTTATAGCACAATATTTTAATTCCAAAGAGCTATTCACAAAACGGAAATTGATAACTATTGGTGCAAGCTTTTAGGACGTGCACGCATTATATTGAAAACTTATGACAATCGTGGGATTACTCATGTTTTGACTAGACCTCTTAAAAGTACACGTGAGAGCATCACCCATGGGCGGAAATTTCAGGGGGGACGCATCCCCCCTACCAAAAATAGTAGGGGGGACACAATATCAAATGTCCCCCCTACTATTTTTTATCTTTTATGATGGAGAAAAATTCATCACTCATTATCAAAATAATACATGTATTTTGGACTAACATTTCGTTTTTTTTTTTTTTTTTGCTTGTCAATTTTTTCGGGTTAAAATAACCTTACGCTTTAGGTGATAACCTTTTTTTTTTGTTGCTTGTCAAATTTTCCAGCCCCTGGTCCCCCCTACCTCTTAGGACAGATTTCCGCCCATGGCATCACCATCCACATCCTGATTAAACATCAAAGTCTGTAATAAAGATTCCATGCTTGACTGATCGATCTGATTTCGCACTTCATACATAATTATGTTACATTTGATTTTTATATTTTGTATGCTAGGAATTTTACAAGACATTATCATTTGGATTTAGCCCGGCGCCATTTAAGAACGACGCCTGCCAAGAATTTAATAAAGCCCCCAAACTCTCTCGATGTTATTGCGATCTTTTGCACGCAGAATAAATTGAATTGGACTTCGATAGTTTTTTTTTCTAAATTCACAATGCTCCCCTTATAAGTTGCACTTTATTGGAGTGAAAGTAGTTTGTGCCTTCAAGCTAACTCACCATGCAATCATTTGATATTTCTCAATGATTACGAAAGAATAAAATGTCTCTCATCGGTTTATTCGAGTCGGTATGAAAGTGGGACCGCTTGAAGCCGCAAATGCACTCTATATCATCAGGTGTAAAGACAGTATTGACAGCAACCGGCAGCCCGCTGGCATTTGGAAAATAAAAGGAAAGCAAGGAGAATTAATTGTTTGAATTTTTTTACGACTGATAAGACAAAACGTGAATTATTTCCTCCCCGTGTGGCATCGTCAACTTGCTAAAAGGTTTCTTTCGAACTATGCATGAAGCCTGAAGGAGATTCAACCCACACCATTTCCATACTGTCCAGGAAATTTAAGCGAGAGAGTGAGAGACAGGGGTAGGGTTGCGGCGATGGACCCCAATATTTTAGCAAGGGAAAAGGCTTGAGGGAGAAAAAAAGAGAAAGAAAAGGGAAGAAGATGTGAGATAATACATTATGTTATTATGTAAAAAAATTTCACAGAATTAGAATTTTATCTTCAACTTGTTAAAGGTGGACATTTTTCGTAGCTCGATTCGCTTGTTTGCAGTTTTTATAGCAACTTGGACCCATTAGCTCTGTCTGACCCCTACTTATTTATTTATTATTATTTGGGGGGGGCTAATCACGCCACTAAGCGGGAGGGGAAAGAGTTGGAGAGCGGGGGAGGGGGGAAGGCAGACAGAGTGGGTTAGAGTGTGAAAGAGAAAGAGATGGAGGAGGTAAACATGGTGCTAAAAGGAAGATAATATGATATGAAATCCTTGGCTGCCTTTTGAACGATTATTTGTCCCAATCGTCCAAAAGGAGAACAATAATATAAACACATGAAATACGATGCTCCCACTTCACAGTGAAGTTCACTTGTGTTGTCCTACATTTCTTCTAATACCATCGCATATTTCTTAAAAGCTTTTTATCATGCACATGCCAGAAATATTCTTATCTCTACTTGTACCATTTTCATCACAAACAATCGGATGCGCTAGATATCATAACAATGCAAATGTCAGAGGGTTCAACTTTACGTAGGAAATTTAAACCTTTGCATTTGAACACTTAACTATATTGCTTTTAATGGAAGGCCACTTCGTAAAATAGTAAACACACGTAGGATTCAAACAAAGCATATATGCCAAGATTGCAGAATTCACTACTATTGGCTAGGTTTTCTGGTTGTCTTGGCAACTGTATTTTCCCTCATCTTTACAATGCATGTAAACACAGGGTAGGCGTTGATTTTTTGAAGTAGTGAAAAGGAGGAAAAAACATTTTTTTTTAAAGTGATGGTTTAAAAAAAGAGGTGTCGGTTGTGCAACTATATAAAACATGACGTCACATTTCCAGGTCGTCTCCCACCTCCTCCATATCAAAATGTACAAACTGCTCCCCTGTACATAAATTGATATTCATAATTTCACCACCTTGTCGTAAATGTAATTAGAGTCTATTCCAATTTGATTTATGAAAGAAGTAAAAACAATTAAAAACAAGTTTTACTGTCGTAAATGTAATTAGAGTCTATTCCAATTTGATTTATGAAAGAAGTAAAAAGAAAAGCATTTTTTTTTTGCCTTATTTTTTTTGGGCTGAGTTTTTGCCTAGCATAGGAAGAGACGTCGAGGGATCCTTTATACCCTAGTCATTAACCCTAATTTTAACTGGGCTATTTCAGACCAGAATGTACTCAGATCTCGGCTGCTGATTGCGCTATCGCCACGAAAATTTGCACGCGCGTAGAGCCCAATGTAAACTGCAAGACTGTATAGTAAAATTTTCAAAAAGTTAATAGTTTGTATTTTGTTTAATTAATTAATTATGGAAATAAGCGTATGCAATTTGCCCTATTTTTGTGTGTGTATGTTTTATCTTTAACTCACTTTATATAACTAGTAGAATGTTGATTTTTTTTAGAGTATCAATATTTACATTTATACATTTCTAACAAATATCGACAACAAAATTGCCGAAAGGTAATAATAAATTATCTATGTATTTCATTGTTTTTTAATTCTTGTGTATTTCTTTGTTTTTTCCGATTAACTTTGTCGGGGACCCTTTAATAAATAGCATAAAATAAATCCATTTAAACCGACAAAAGTAAAAATAATGATTTTTGGATCAAAACCAATATTTGCAATGACTTTGTACACGGAATCACGTTTTTTGAGCAATTTTGGGTCTGACATGCGCTCTCAAAATGTTGCATAATAATAGAGCCGCATTTTTTGAGAGTATCAATATTTACATTTCTACATTTCTAACAAATATCGACAACAAAATTGCCGAAATGTAATAATAAATTATCTATGTATTTCATTGTTTTTTAATTCTTGTGTATTTCTTTGTTTTCTCCGATTAACTTTGTCGGGGACCCTTTAATAAATAGCATAAAATAAATCCATTTAAACCGACAAAAGTAAAAATTATGATTTTTGGATCAAAACCAATATTTGCAATGACTTTGTACACGGAATCACGTTTTTTGAGCAATTTTGGGTCTGACATGCGCTCACGAAATGTTGCATAATGATAGAGCCGCATACCCGGAAGATTTGAAACTAAAAAGTCAGCGAGCGGCGCGGTCAAAAAATCCCCCCCCCCCCCGTTAGATTAGGATTAAGTGAAATTATGACGTTACCGAAGACTGAAAAACGTCTAGAAAGTATTGATACATTAACAGACATGAAAAATATTCGTCCCCATAAGCATAATGTGCAATCCAAATCTAAAGGTCCTTTTATTTAAAAAAATTCAAAAAATTTCAAAAAAATGAAATAATTAATATTAATGGAGCATTACCTTTTTCTTTTGCCAATAAATTTAAAAACATATCGATTTGACAACATATGAAACGTGTATTTCATCTGTTTTCGCTGTTGAAATCATTACCATTCTACCATTTTTCTTTCCACAACCGCGGTGAAGTAGTTAACTCCTGCGTGATAACATGATTTAAATAACCTCTAGGATCGATGAACACGTTAGTTGTGGATTCCGAATTGTTCTCATCTTTCGCTTGGTGGGAAAACGCCTTCTAGAATTACGGTAAAGCAATTTCCAAAATGGAGCAGTAATTGTATAAGCCTGACGCTGAATTCTTTCTTTATGTATATCTCATTCGAAACGTGTCAAGTAATAAAGTTTGGATCAAAGTTAAACGAATTAATCTAGGGCACAGAGAAGAGGTAACAGATTTTATGCTTCTACGGAATTATGCTTGTCACAGTGAAATATAATATGTTTTGCGTGCAGATGGCTTGTCAGACACCCTGAAACTTTTACGAGCAAGGAAGTAAAAACAAACAAAAAAGGGAAGAAAATAGAGAAAATGAAATGAAAAATGCTGAAATAGAGTCTGTTTTCAGAATATATTGTACAGATAAATCAATAAATTATATTTTGGTATATGAAATGTCCAAATGTTTTACTCGCTACCATATTTTCTTTTATTGAAAAAAATTACAGAAATGCTACCATATATTTTATTATTGAAAAAAGAAATTACAGAAATTTTGCCCATTGCGCCAGGTCTGACCCCCAAAAGGTTTTTCGCTCATTTCGCCACTGAACAATGGTACAATATATTGCCCGGCCGGATGATGGGCTATGGTCATGATCGTACAACGGCAATTTGAATTAAGTTCCCCTTACGATATTTTGTACGACATGTGGCCCCAATAGGCGAGCGGCGAGAGGCCAAAATTTGGGACTTTAATCCCCCCGACTGGATCAAAGCAAAAACATGCATCATTTTGAAGGAAATTTTCTGAATTTTTTAGAACTTGGAATTAAAAGTGTCGCAGAGTGTAGCTTCACCATGGAAACCAGCCTTGAATAGGCCACGCCCATTTTTGTGATAAATGCAAAGCAGTAACTTATTATTTATATTTGTTAATGAATTACACTAATTTATATATAAATATAGATTTTACAAGGATAAAATCACTACAGATTGAATGATATGATAACGCCTAGCAACCAAATACATATTTTATACATATTTGATTTCAAAACTGTTGCCTAGCAACATTATTTTCCCTAGCAACCATATTCACTTTTCAATATTCTCTCTTTTTTATCAGATTAATTCATTTTATCATTTTTTTAAAGTTTTTAATTTGTAAAAACTAATGAAGAAGGTGAATTTTGATGAAAAAATGAATAAAAGAGGAAGACTATGATGTATAATGCATTTATGATCATGAAAATTACATTATTGCCATGTTTGATTAACCCTGCATGTGACGGATATCACCATGTTTGTGTGTATTTACGACTATACGCAACAGTATGGTCTATTATGGATTTTATAATATTGCTATAAATCTTCCTTAGATACCCTGCTGTGTCATGTTATCTGTTCTAATCTAAATAATTGAGTATTAATATATTTTCTGTTACCTATGGAAACCATTATGTTGCCTAGCAACAGCATTTTCCCTAGCAACCATCACTTTTGGGCGATATTTCAAGCCTGTAACCTCCCAAAAATTCCATATTTTGGTCCTCAAAATGCATCTTATACTAATATAAGCATTTATCGTGGTG
This sequence comes from Lytechinus pictus, assembly GCF_037042905.1. Lineage (NCBI taxonomy): Eukaryota > Metazoa > Echinodermata > Echinoidea > Temnopleuroida > Toxopneustidae > Lytechinus > Lytechinus pictus. The sequence goes on along the minus strand of NC_087252.1, from coordinate 29,159,821 downwards.
ATGACAATTAATTTCAGCCATCTGGCCAGGCAGTCGGCATATTGAGAGAGGGCATGGCTGTATGAAGAAAATTTGTCCTTGGGGTGGCAAGACAACTAAAAAATCTCCAAGAAACAAAGCAAGGGAGCGAAGCGACTGAGTTTGGCAAGGGGCGCCTTTTCATAGTAAATTGAAGGATATCATGCACACTTTTGGTGAATTTTGTGAAAATTTTCAGTTTTAAAATGTAACTTTTCGCTGCGTACGGAAATGGTATTATTAACAATATCATTTAGTTTGTTATTTGGAACATTTTATCATATACATGTAACATTTTTGGAAGGGTAATACATATCTAAGACCAACCAATAAGTCTTAAAGTGTTTGAAATGGGAAACGAAAATATTTATCAGTATGGCAAATATAATTCCTAACTGTAGTGATTGTGAACTCAAAAGCTAATTACTGTATAGGGTACCTACTAAAATATGTAAATCACAATGATCTATCAGAATTTTCTATCTGCAATTCTGGCAATTTTCCTGTGTTGTTGCAAGGTTTTTCCCTGTTTTTTTTAATATACCGATGCAAGGGCAATGGGGCAGATACCACAATAGTCTACTTGCAGACCTTCAATCGGAATTGCTCTTTTATCTGGACAACTTGGTGAAAAAAGGCTTTTCAATGATCACCTGCACAGATCAAGAGATCCTCAGTATGTCGTACATATATAAAGTAGACAACAAAAATTACTCTAATCTGAAGAAACCAATCTGGGAGCAGTTTGTCATAGATCCGGATACCTATCCACAAGATCTTCCAGCACTCCCTACTCATTACGACACATTTGGAAAGCTGTTGAAGAAATCATCACAGAAGAATATTCCGTGAGGATGCCGTACAAACTATTCTCCGGGCTTGACGGATGTCGAAGCTACTGTACAATATCTTTGAGAATTACCCATTTGGTGCCGATACACTTGAATGTGGGGAAAATTGACAACTGCCATTCTGGATAGTAAAAAAGAAAGTGACAGTAATTTAATAAATCAATGGATATGACTCAAAACAGCAGAAAAGCCGGGGAAAGCAATTCGGATCCTTGAAAACGACTATGCGAGTCTCAAACTATACCCCTAGTGACCACCGACCAAGTGGCACACTATCGTATTGTGTACAGTCAAGGTAACCCTATTTATTGCCCGCAAACGGCCAACCACCCTAAAAGTGCAGAGACAGCCTCCCAACTAAGAGTCATTTGAATTCACAAGACTATTCAGGATGAACGTCTTGTCTGCTTGTGCTATTCTATCAAAGAGAATAATGAAGAGCAACAGGCACCTGGGTTAGATATGATGTCCTCTGTGAGCAGATAACACTTCTTGGACCTGTTGCAGCCCAAGGGCTGCTGACATGTTAAACCACTGTTTGCATTAAAAAACCAATGGCATGAGGAAATTTAGGGTAGTTGCCTAACTCGAGCCAGGCAAAGACCCAATCATCCCAAAGAGTAACAGAGCAATCTCTCCACTCTGTCACACATACAAGCCCTTTGAAAGGCTCCTGCTTAACCGCATTGCTCCCTTTGTGACTGAGTTCCTCATTCCAGTAGGCAAGATTCAGGCCAGGAAAGTCCTTTACTTATCAAGTACTGAATCTGACTCAGTACATCAGATGGTTGAGGAAGGTCTGAAAACTGGAGCAGTCTGTGTTGACTTCTATGCAGCTTATGAAACAGTTAATCATAGGGTAGGCCTACTTACGAGGAAAGTCATTGCGATGACAAAGGACGTCAAGTTGACAAGGCTTTTTCAGAACATGCCCTCAAACCGGTTGTTTGTGAATCTCAGTGGTCCCAGCGGCAAATGGTGGAGGCAGAAAAATGGTCTCCCACAAAGAAGTGTCCTTGCCCAACTCCTCTTTAACATCTACACAAACATCCCATTAATCCACCCAAACACCAAGAGCTACCTATGCTGATGAACTGTGCATTGCCTCACAGAAGCAGTCATTTGAAGAGGTGGAAAAAACATTCAGTGATGCTCTGGCATATCTGGCTCTTTACTTTCCAGAGAAAACCCAACTTAGCGTCTTCCACCTTAACAATAGAGATGCAGACCGGAAACTGATGGTCAGATGGTGTTGAAAGTGAATGGTACACATGCAAGCCTGCCAACTTGACGTCACTCTTGCGTACAAAGAACATGTTGCCAAGACAAAGGCAAAAGCTGGAGAAAGAACAACATAAAAAAAGAGGGTTGCTAACACGACATGGGGAGCAGAAGCCAAACCATCTGTTTAACAGCTCTGCTGTATGCTACAAGTTTAACCCAGTCCTGAATGCTGCTTGCAGAGCAATTTCCGGCTGTCTGCTACCAAAAAGAGTAGATGATCTTTGCCTATTGTGTGGCACAGCCCCCCTCCCCCTCATAGAGGTATCAGCACGGGTGGAAAAAAATTTCCTTCTTCTTCCACTCTTTAACTATGAACCTGCCAAAAAGAGACCCGAATCAAGACAGTTTCCTTCACTTGACTGAATCCCTTGAGGGCTATGCACACAGTCAAAGGATCCCCCTATGGTCAAAACACATCTAGTCTGTGACGCAAAAGCTTTCCATGTGACCTAGCAAATCACGCCCCCAGGTTCAAGTGACGAATGGTTATCCTGGCCATGTCTTAATCGCCTATGGTCTGGAACAGGAAGGTACTAAGTTCTTAATATGCAGTTCGGGGCTACAGCATGGATGCAGACACTATCTACGACTGAGGGGAGGATCAGAAAGTGCATCACCTTTTGGTCTACTCCTCCCTTCCTACCAGAGCCGTGCGCTGCTATAGATCTGGAGTCGTTCAACCCAAAAGCCAGAACTTGCTTGAAATCTCTACTACACTGGGCACAAAGCAAATATTGCCCTTTAAAATCATTCAGTATAGTATGACCAAATTCGAGCCTAGGTGTGCAGGATTTTGTCTCTCCAAAAGGTGGCTTTTTATGGTGGGTATGTAGATATGGGGTAAGATTGTTAGCATCGATTATCTTTGTTCTTCCACTGGCAAATTGTAATTTTCACCTTAAAACACCAACAATCAGAATATAGGCACCATTTTCAGCAAAGTTTTAGCTTAACCGACAAGCTCATCAGGAACCCCTCCCCCATTCAACAACCCATGAGCAAATAATCATTTTTCCCCCAAATGTCAGATTACCATAAATAGGTGTCTTCTACCAGTCAGATAATCAATGACACACTTCTTCATTAAAGATGTCATGTCCTGTTAATGGTACAAGATCTACATTTAGCTTTCCTGTGAAAAGACCCTAGTGTAGTGGCAAAGGCAATGGTAGTTTATAGCTCTAGTAGGAGGGGGCAGAAACAAAAGTGTTGTATCCTATGATCATCCTTACAGTTGCAGGTAGTTTCTCCATTCCTATTGTAGACCCATAGGCGATTCAAACAAGATCAGGTAGGCCATTCTTCAGTTGGACCTGGAGAGTGATGTAAAGTCCATAGGTGAGATTGTGCATCGCAGACTGGAGATTGTTAGACCAGAGGGTGACCCCTTCATGCGTGCAGAGTCATCAAGGGATTCTGTTGAGCGGAGAAAACTGTGTCTAGATTTGAGTCTCTTGGCAGGTTCATGGTTGACGAGTGGAATGCTACCTTCTTGATTGTTTTTTTCTTTCAACTGTGCTGATGACTTCTCTTCTGACGTATAGTGGGGCAATAATACAGAGTAGGTAAAGATTACTCACTTCTGTTCGTCGCAAACAGCCAGTGATGGCTCTGCAAGCTCAATTCAAGACTTAGGGTCCATATTTAGCACCAATTGCTGCGTACTCAGCAATGGAGCATAAAGCAAGAGCTGTGGTACAGATAGATTTGGTATTTGTCAATTCCCCATCTGTTTCCCAGCTTCTTCAGAATGACATTCCTTTCTCCAATTTTCGCATTTGTTTTGGCAGCATGTTCTTTCTATGAAAAAGAACGATCTAGAATGACGCCAAAGTAGGTTGGCTTGTTACCATTTGACCCTCAGTTTTTGATCTGCTCTCTGTTGTAAGGTAGAATACACTAAGTTGGGGTTTTTCTGTATTGGCTCAGATATGATTTATAGCACAGTAAGGAGTTAGACTTGCCAGATCATCACCGAGTCCGTTTCGGCACTATGAGGGGTGATTATTACTTTAGAGATTATTGCACAATTCAATGTTTTCCCACTCCATTCAAGCATTGATACAAAATTATGGCTGTAATTTAGATGTTCCAGCCGTATTATTTGAACAAATCATCATTACAAATACAGATTAGTATGTTTTACCAATACTGTAGGGGTATCATCCCAATTACATCAGTTTTAGATATTTTCTCAGACCTAATTTCTTATACCATGGATGTCTTTAAAGATTTACATTGATTTAAATCTCTATGAAACAAACAGTATCGTTATAGTGTAAGCCATATAATAGGGGCACGTGTACCTGTTTTCCGAAGCTTTACCTTTGTCAATGTCCTTTACCTAATTATGTATGCATGTTGAGAGGAATCCTTGTCTTTTCTTTCAGACATCTTTTCTAAAACTGAGTATTTAAGGCATCAGCTTTTAACAGCAGGAGTCAGTGACACTAGCCGAAAATACCTGAAGGACAACATCAACGACTACTTAAGTTGATATGCCTCCTCTCCATATTCAGGGACTTTTATTGTATGCCCTCCCTGGTTGTCTCTATTCAGCAGATGTGTGCAAACCTCATGACATATTACATAATGACACTTAGACATAGAAAACATCTCCCAATTTAGTAAGCCTTTCTATCCTTAATGGTTTTCTTGTCCTTTTCTTGGCCTAATCAGGAATGATAGCTCAGTCGGTAGAAAGGGGGTTTAGATTCCAGTGACCTTGGTTTGATTCCCACTTGGTGCATTAGTGCTCTTTTGTAAGGCGCATCCCATTATCAGGTCTTGGACAGGACATTAAGCTGTCGGTCCTCTGGTTGTTTGCTTACAAGTATTCATGCTTTCTTAACAAGGAGAATGTTCTTTTACGACATTTCAATCGAAGATGCATCAGTGGTCCTTGGCCATCATTGTCTTTGGAAATTAGGGTTAGGAGGAGCTTTGTTATTTGCAGAACAGAATAAATGCAGAAAATAGGGGTATTATATACAGAGAAATCTGGGCCCCGTCTTACAAACAGTTGCGGTGTGCGGTGGCCTCAAGTCTAAGTCATACTTAGATCTTTGTGAAACACCCCCTCCCCCTGTTTCTTCTTTATGAAACGGGCCCCAGGCGTCAATCAATTCCCCTGGAAGTTCCGGAGTCGCGGAGATGTCTCCTCGGTCGGGGGATAGTCTCTGAGACGTCTCAAGTAGTTGCATCGACGTCTCAGAAACAAGACAATATCCACCTTTATTGAGGCAGGATCGAGACGTCTTCGAGGTCTCTTGGAGCCTGGGAATAGTCTACGAAAGATGGATCACAAAAAACCCAATCAAACGTGTTTTCTTTTCCTGAAGTAAATCATTAGCGACGAAGATTTGTGGAGACGTTTTGTAGACATCGCGGAGATTACTTCGGGAAAAAAAGTTTCGGTAGAAAACTAGCCCCGAACTAGTTTCAATTCCTAATGTCCGTCTACCGCGAGACGTCCCAACACCCCAGTTTAATACACACCAGCTCTCAACCCCCCCCCCCCCCCTTCCTAACCAAATCATTATCCTCCCCGCTTCTACCACCCGGATTACCGTACGTTCTCTATCTTACAAGACGACATAAACTAGAACACCCACGACAAAATACAATCGAAGGATGTTTGAGTGGATTTGGCCGTCTGATATGATAATAATGTTCCACATAATTGACCAAGGAATAACGATCCGGGATTTTGCAATCCCGTAGAATCTACTTCTTATCCGTCTGAGGTGCGCCAAAGTGCTATTTTCCATGCATAAATTTACACATTGTCTACCACATTCGCGGTCTCGCGGGACAAAAGGCGTTACAACACAATCAAGTTTTAATTGGATCTTAATGTCTCCCTCGGGCCTTGGGGGCGATGAAACAAAATGAGAATTTCGGATCGAGCTCCATTTTCCTACTTTCTATCCGTCAAACCAACTTTCGAAAATAATCCATCAGATCTTTAACAACCCAGAAGGTTATTTACATACATATTGGTTTTAGGCAGGGGTCATAAATAGTGGCCGGAGGCTGCAAAGTTTGTATAACAATTAATCTAAACTTTATTTAACATGCGTAATGTACCCGCACAATTCTCTACCAAAATGGGCGTGGTTGTCACGAGCGTCGATGCCCAAACTTACGTGAGATAAACTCTGATATTAGGATTCATAACAAATATAATTATAACACAAGTTACATTAATATGACAATTTTGCGTTTCTAAGCACTTTACACATAAATCATTGTCACCCCGGTCATTGGATCGTGGAATGCCTACAAACAATGTGTGCACTTCCTCCACTCCCCGAGAAGCAATCCATTAAGAGTATATATCAATATTTGATTGATAGACATACTACATGGACGAAACTGCCCTTTCGATTTACCTCAGGCTCCTGATGACACATGACACACTGACCGCTCTGTCCAGGGATGATGCCTTCAAAAAACGCCATTCTAATACTCTTCTTGATCTTATCCCAAGACTCTCTTTCTTCTGCTCCACTCTTGTTAGGTCGTACATCTGTATTAGCTTGTGTATTATCTGCTTCTGCTTGAAGTGGCTGCTCTTCTACATAATACATGTTATCTGCTAATGCAGGTACAAAAGTGGATGTATGTTGATTCATTGAAGGAGGCCGAGGACTGATGTATCTGTTGCAAATCCGCCCATTTCGAATAGTGGTGACTTTCAACCGTGGTTGCTTGAACTTGGGCATCTGAAAAACCAAAGTCAGAAAAGCACACATACTTGAAATGATTTTGGTGGCCCCTAACAGCCACCATAAGTGAGCCTTGGTACTAGCACTCATCCTATGTACAAGTTTATGATATTTTGGTCTCCATGGCCTGTATTCTGAAGACAGGATTAACTTTACCCACGGTCTAACTCTTTGCTAATTATGGAGGGCCAAAACGTGAAAATGCTGTTTATATTGCACCTCTCTTACGTTTTAAATTTTATTTGTTGTTGCTTTCATAATGAAAAGAATACTTTAGAATACTTCAGTATCATTCTCAGACAATTATTATAAACAATTTGAGTGCCAAATTAGTTAATAAATTAGATGTGTAGGGGAAGGCGAGGTAAGTTGAGCATAGGGGCAAGTTGAGCCACCACCCCCAGGTCAATAATGAATGAGTCAGACATTGTGGTGGTGTCATGCATGGATGACCCATTACATAACCCACCACAGTGTTTTCAACTTTGAAACAAAAAGTGTTTTTTTAAGGGGAAAATTCAAATTTCAGCCAAAAAAGTAAAAAAGGGTGTGAAATAGATCATTGCTTTTTACCCGCACACATCTTTAAATATAATAAAGAAATAAGAACAATATTGTTAGACCAGGTATGGATTCTCATTCTTGTAATAGTCTTTTACATGATTGATGCATAAGAAATGTGCAGGGGCGGAAATCTGTCCCAAAAGGTAGGGGGGACAAGGGGCTGGAAAATTTCGGCGAAAATAAATTTGACAAGCAAAAAAAAAAAAAAAAAAAAAAAAAGGTTATCATCCCAAAAGTAAGGTCATCTAGTCCTCAAATAGTGCTAAAATACATGTTTTATTTCGATTTTGAATGATGTATTTCTTACCATCATACAAGACCACAAATAGTAGGGGGACATTTGATATTGTGTCCCCCCTACTATTTTGAGTAAGGGGGACGCGTCCCCCCTGGGATTTCCGCCCATGGAAATGTGTGGATGTGAAAATACTACATCAAGTTCGAACTGGGGTAATTTGTGCCAGCCAACATGGGGCAAGTTGAGCTATGGTAATTCTTATGGTATGGTAATAAAAAACAAACCTTAAAAAGCCATTTATATGTAGGCACAAAGGAGCAAATTCACATGACATTTTTTTTACTTTTAGAGGATTTAAGTATTTATAGAGAATTAGCAAGTGAAAAGACTTAAAAAAAAGAAATGACATGCTCATTCTTCCCACATACATTTTGTACATAGTTTTCGTGGAACAACTTACCGCACAGATCGGGCAAATTGAGCCATTTGACATCGCTTTTTCAAAGATCTCAATGACTTTCAGTGTGGGGGTAGAAAGTTATTATATGTAGGTGAAAAATATTCCCCAAGAATCAAATTTAGAGGCAAGGTCAATTCTAACATGCAAAATGCAACAAGTGTCACAGCTTACCCCGCCTTCCCCTACTGTTATGGATTTGTGCCCCAATTGGCTCATCATAGTTAAACCACGATTTTAAAGGGATGATCCAGGTTGCAGATATTTATATCTCAATAAATAAAGTAAAATTGACATAATATTCATGCTGAAATTTTGATCAAAATCTGATAATCAATAACGAAGTTATAGAGTTTTAAAGATGTTTTAAAAGTACTAGTGTAACACTCTATTTTTTGTGGATATTATTATAGAATTCTTCGATGGCAAGATGAATAGAGTGTCACTTCAACAGCACACGCCGAACAGAAAAATACACTTCACTCCAGTCATTTATAGTTATATCTCGTAGTTTAATTAATACTAGTAGATTATGATAGGTGAAGTATAGAACATTCTGCAAGTGATGATATTGGTTGAAACTAGAAGTATGGAACCTCACCCGAAGGTGGAGAGGCACCCTGGAGAAAGAACACTGAATTATAAAAGGGTGGGCTTTTATACAGTAGAATTGAATGTCGGAATGTCATTAATGACCATAACGGAGACCATACAAACAGCACATGTTACTAGGGTGATTGACCATAGAAAACACATTTCACTTGGGAGGCATAAACATGACAAGGATAGATTTCTACCATTGGGTTGTTAGGAAACAAAGCTTGTTTTGTATATGAGTACGAAGGAAACATTTCAAAGGGATTTGAAGTTGAGGGTTGTAATATCATGGACCTAGTAATATTGAGGGTTGTAATATTGGGTCTTACACTAGGTATGTCGTCATGAATATTCACGAGGTGGGCTGAGGAAACCTTGTACTATATTTTGATACACCAAATTAGGTTTATTAAAAATGTTTCTAGCAAGAACTAAAACAATTGGATTGAGAATATGTTATTTATTGCTGAAACATATTTCATCATTATCGAAACACACAATTTAGAAATATTTATGGAAAAAATTAAAGAATTATGTTTTCATGTTAAAACATCAGCACACCTAATGAATATTCATAAAGACATGCGCCTAGAATTGTTTCACCAACATTTGTTATTAAATTTTGAGGAAATTGTCAGCATTTTGCTCTGATAATTTTACTCTATTTAAATATAAAAGCTTCAGCCCGGAGTATCCATTTGAACCAAAGTATAGCATACGGGCCAATGTGTGGTGAAAACAAGATTGTCAATGTTTGCCATATTTCTCTTATTCTGTGGGATAAAAATGCTTAGCTCTAAAGTAAATTGAATTCTGGATCCGCTTCACCATCTTTAATGCAGTTCCTTCCTCCCCCTCTCTTTACTTCTCTTCTTCTCCCCCGTCCTGTTTTTCTTCTCCTTTCTTTTTTGGGGGGGGGGTGGGACAAGGCCTTTCCAGCCCCTGGATCTGTTTTCTATCTTTAGTTTTATTCTTTTGTCTCTTTTTTGGCGGAGGATTAAGGCCTCAACACCCCCCCCCCCCCGGTCCATTTCTGTATCTATAATTCTGTTCTTCCCCTTTTAAAGTTTTAAAGTTCCCCCTTTCTGTATGTCTCTCCTTTTTTTTGGAGGGGAGAGCAAGGCCCTTCGAGCCCTGAATCTGTTCTCTATTTTATTTATGTTCTTAATCCCCCTAGTTTCCCTTTCCTTCAATTTCCTTAATTCCTCTGCTTCTTTTCCCTCCCAACGTGCGTAACGCAAAGCACCATCAGTGCATGTAGTTTGCAATACCACGTACCCCAGGCAATCACATAGTTTAGTCAGTTCGTTAGACCCCCATATCAGGGTTTAGGCACAACCCATCAAAACATCATTCGACCCCCCCCCCCCCGTACGTACCCAAACATGCCGAAAGTCTATAGTTACTCTAACGTTAGCTCTAAGCTCCGCAGTATATAGGGTATATAGCATAAAGGAACCACAAAAAACAAGAAACAGGAACGGACCCCAAAGTAATACTTACAGTTCAGTTCTCAAATAATAATAAAGTACCACTGGCAGACGATGGCAGACGATGTACTTGCAAAAAAAACTAGCGAACTTGGTCGTGTTGGTCTTGGACGAAATCAACGCATGCACATGGGTTCGGTAAAATGGCGATAGTGTTTACGAAAATGGCGATGTGCAATGTGCAACTGGCGGGTGTTTCAATGAATGGTGCCCAATATTTTATGTTCAAGGAAAATGTGATGCTATAAGAGATGTTGGACAATACTTTCCAATTCAGATTGTGATGTGAAAATAACAGTTTCATTCCGAGTACCCTCTTCCGACCACGTGAATTTTCCTTTCATTGTATGATTCTTCAAATAACATTGTCAAAATCTATAAAAGAGTTAAATATAATAATGTTCATTGAAACTGCAATATGTACATCCGAGTATACCATTGAAGAATATGTATGATAATTTAGAGGCAACTTTTGTGTATGTTTGAGAGACAAATTGGCAATAATTTGATCATATCGCCACGTGGAATACGGCGCCTAGTGTTCAATGGCATTGTGATGCTATAACAGATATATGATAATACTTTCCAATTCGGATTGTGATGTCTTCAACTACATAATATAGCGGTTTTCATTCAGAATAGCCTCTTCCGACCACATATATTCTCATTTCATTGTATATGATTCTTCAAATAACATTGACGAACTCTATAAAAAAGTTAAATATAATCACAATATTACGTTACTTGTAACAGCAAACTATACATCCGAGTACACCGATTGAAGAATAAGTTTGATATGTTGTATGCATGAGAAACAAATTGGCACTAATATGGACATTTCAACACGAATTATAATATGTCCAATGTCATTGGGATGTTATTTCATACATATGACATGTGTGATACTATCTTCACATTTACATTAAGATTTTTTTTCTCATTTACCGACCCTCGACAAGCCTTCATTGTCATGAAGGGCATTTGACAATATATTATCTACGTTCCCGTATAGCAGTCTGCATCTCCGATGCGAAAAGCCCCTAATAAAAACAAAGCGAACCTTCTTTGGCTCCAGAATACCTGGTATTTCTAATTCCCTTTCCGCAAAGAATATCAATATTTGTCCAACTGGGCATACAATGCATATCGGCCTGGTGATATCCATGCCCTAATTGATATCATTTAGAGATGCCTTCATGATTTTATTTGATTCCGTAACCATTAGCAACCCCGTTAATTATAGAGACCTCCCTACCATCGGATATTAATTGAGCTCTAATCATCAGCCGAATCTGGGTAATATTGATGAATATCGCGGGACTGATAATGACCTATTTTTGTTCGCTATTTTCACGAGGTAGTGACCTCCAGTTTATAATTAAATTGCGATTTGCTTTGTTTTGTGTTCTTTACTTCGGGGCAACCGTTTTAGTCTTATACCCTTTTTACACAGGATTTTCTTAACCCCGGTCTATCGCTAACCCCGTACTATCCTTAACCCCGTACTATCTTTTTTTCCTTTTCACACATGCCAAATCGTTATTGCTATCCCCGGATAAGGAATGCTTGCTTTTCACACACGAAACTCGCTAACCCCGGACTAGTGGTAGCTCACGAATATTCACGAGCGCACTGAGGGTTCATTCCTTTTTTACATACGCTAAAATTTCCTTAACCCCGTACTATAGGTGGGGCTAAATTGCCATTTAGCCCCACCTATAGTACGGGGTTAAGCTTAGCCCACTTTCGTTTTACACTAGCGATCTTAACCCCGTACTATCGCTCTTAGCACCGCAATTGCTGGGATAACCCTGCTTTTTTGCAGGGCCAAATAATCCCGTACTATAGGTGGGGTTAGCCCACTTTGCAAAAATGCTGTGTAAAAAGAAAGTGGGCTAAGCTTAACCCCGTACTATAGGTGGGGCTAAATGGCAATTTAGCCCCACCTATAGTACGGGGTTAAGGAAATTTTAGCGTGTGTAAAAAGGGTATTTGTAGGGCCCTTGTTAAGGGTTGGAATATTGTCACGAAAAAAAGTGTAATAGTTTTTTTTTACCAGTTTCTCGAAACGTCCTTATGCTCTTGCATTTCAGTCTATTTTATTATCGAACCTTGCAGTGCAGCGCTGGCTTTCTTTCATTCTATTCTCTTTCAAATTTCATTTGTGACATCCTTCCGAGAACATTAAAGAATCCTACAATATTGTGAACGTATCAGTAGTTTCTCTCTTTCAGAGCATATAGTTATTTGAAGGGGTAATAATGTTCATCATGTTTTTATCATCATATTCATATGATTACCAGGGCTCAAGATTAGTCTTGTTACAATGTAATAAACATAGCAACTGTCACTGTGGCTCTGAATAGTGTTTTTGCTTAAAGGGATGGTCCAGGCTGGCAATATTTATATCTCAATTCATAGAGTAAAATTCACAAAGCAATATGCTTAAAATTTGATCAAAATCGGATGACAAATAACAAAGTTATTGAATTTTGAATATTTGCATTTTTCCGGTGAAACGGTTCTAGGCATGTCTTCATGAATATTCTTTAGGTGGGCTGATGATGTCTTATCCCCACTTGTTCTTTTTTTACATGTATTTTATTATATGAAATTAGGTTTATTCAAACTTTTTCTACCGAGAACTAACAGGTGGATCGACAACTGATTAAGTGCATTGGATGTTTATTGCAGCAACTTATTTCATCATAAAGGAGGCACACTATTAACACATTTATGAAAAAATGAAACAATTATGATTTCATGTAATAATATAAGATATAAATATCTTCAGCCCTGAATATCCCTTTAATAAGCTACTTCTATTCACCTAACGAGGCTGACCGTGTAAACTCTATGAAACTCGATATTATAAGTGTCAATGAATGTCAATTTAGATATAGAACTACTGATTTATTTCTTTGTTTGATTAGAACCATAATTGCAATTCATAATTTTAGCATTAACGAATAGTTAGGAAAAAAGTACATTTTCGTATAATACATTTCAAGAAGCATTTCTTATTATCATTTTTGTCTTTATGATGTGCAATCTAATTAATATTGATACAAACATATCACCTACATCGTAATCGCCTTGTTCTAATCAATATTTTCAAAACATCAGTTTTTGTTTTTGCTGTTTTATCAAAGCCGACTTTCATTCAGTGTTCATGGTCTTATAAAGAAATCAAACCTGGGAATCAAACTAAATTCTGTGACTATTTAGGGGAGATCGTCATCTTCAGTTTCGGGGTCACTAACCTCTTATAAATTCTCTCGTACATCCGCACCTGCACCCTCACCCACATACAACCACCCCCTCGCGCGCACACATTCACGCATGTATACACACGAATTCCCTCTTTATCTATAATATACATCATTCGTCTTCCTGTCTTCACCCCTCTTCCAGTCTTTTCAAGCCATCCACGTGCACAATTCTCTATTCATGTTCCGTATTAATGATCTTATTCCCGTCCCCCGCCAAGCTTTCTCATTTGATGAGAGTCAATAGAAACGAGTCGAAACACAGGCGCGGTCGCCATGGCTTCCATCTATCTTAATTAAATTCCCATTTTTAATACTGTCGCTCTCAATAACTCGCTCCATTCCTCGCCTCACTCTCTTTGTTTGTGGCTCTCTTCTTTTATTTCATGACTGTCGCATCCAGCTCCCGCCTTGCAGTCGGAGTGTTCACAACGCAGCTCTTGGTTAAAAGCTATCCTCAAACACCCTTCAAGTCTACCATTTCGGGGCAAACAGCTAAGATATTCTGCACGCATTTCTCTGCATAAGGTAAGCTGCCATATTCATTATTACACAGATTTCAAACTGTCAATCACTTTCCTAACCTGTGACTGTACCACAGGGTACTTCATTAGGTACTGTTTTGTTTCTGAAACCTGATGCGTCGCATTGCGTCACCGCGATTTTGGCTGAAAATTGCTGCTTGTCTCGAAGGGCTGAATAAAATGTAAGTGACTCAATATCAATCTGTCGAATCATTCACGAGGTGTCTGGGATATATTGTGCATTATGGCAATGGCTGGCCAGGTAGTTATTTTTTTCTTGTATCGTGCCGGGATAATGCGATATCGTAAGGACTTCTTGGTGCTCATATTTATCTTGCTCGAATTTACATCAATATTGTAAAAACAAGGTGTTGCAAGTCATTTCAAACAAACCATAATTATAAAGGACTGTTGAAATCCTTTCGCAAGTTTTGTTTTTCATATATTTTCTAGAAGAAGAGTTTGGGTTTATATACAATGGTACTATAAAATATAGATTGTTTTGATGGTGGAGTTACATTCAACCTACCACGAAAAATAACTGTACGATGCATTATTCAAAAAGAAAAATAAATATCCTTGTCTACTGTAAAAACAGTAAGGCTGAGATTGGGCAGCCTTGTCTTACACCTTGTTCTATTTTGAAATTTTGTGACATCCAACCGTTATTAATCACTCTTCCGGAAGCATCATTATACAAAACTTTAATCCAATTAATAAGTGAATCCTTGAATTTCAATGTGTGTAATGACTGAAATAAAAATTGATGGTTAACATTATCAAAAGCTTTTTTGAAATCTAAAAAAATGAAATAACCTGGAAGATTTAGGTGCGAACAAAGATCAATTACATCTTCAACTAAACGAACATTTTCTGAAGCTGAACACAAATTTAGATAACCAGTTTGATCATTAGAAATGATTTTATCGATAACATGTTGAAGACGTGAACAAATGACTTTGGCTGCAATTTTGTAATCGATGTTTAGAAGTGATATAGGACGCCAATTGTCAAGTAAACCTCTGTCACCTTTTTTTTTGTAACAATATTAAAATACCTTGCTTTTGAGATTCTGACAACTTATTCTTTCTATATCCTTCATTCAAACTATTGATAACCATATATTTTATATCTTGCCAAAAACATTTATAAAACTCTGCTGATAGTCCGTCACTGATAGTTCTTTATGTATAGCCTTCATTCAAACTATTGATAACCATATATTTTATATCTTGCCAAAAACATTTATAAAACTCTGCTGATAGTCTGTCACTGATAGTTCTTTCTGTAGCCTTCATTCAAACTATTGATAACCATATATTTTATATCTTGCCAAAAACATAAAACTCTGCTGATAGTCCGTCCGTCACTACCTGGAGTCTTCCCTCAAGATGAAACCTATGGTAGACTTATAGATATGGTAGACTTAAATTCAAAATTATCTTCATTAAAACTTTCATGGATTCCAAAATATTTAAAATACGATGATCAACCATGGATGTACTTGTTTAAATTTTGGACAGCAAAGATAGGACCGATGCCCTTGTGTCTCCGTTTCAATTGTTCGAAAAAAGATATGTTACTTGTATGTATGAAAAAGCAAATTCCATCCTTTTATTCAGATCTATTATGCTCTTGGTATAATAATAATAATATAGGGTATTTATATTGCGCACATATCCACCTTGTTAGGTGCTCAAGGCGCTCCTATATTACCCGGCTAAGCTAGGCGTTCATAGCGCACACAGCTTTTTAAGGAATTACTTCCTACCGGTACCCATTTACCTCACCTGGGTTGAGTGCAGCACATTGTGGATCAGTTTCTTGCCGAAGGAAATTACGCCATGGCTGGGATTCGAACCCACGACCCTCTGTTTCAAAGTCCGAAGACTAATCCACTGGGCCACAACGCTCCACAATCGTATGACATACGATTTACCGAATATCACAATATTAATAGTATAAAACACGAAATTTTATGGTATAACAGTCATATAAAATTTGAAAGAAACCTTTTATATTTCAACAGATGGTCCGACCACAATATCTTTTATGTTCACCAATTATTACGTAATCATGCCTGGAAACCTTCCGAAGAAATTTTTGAAATAGTAGCATGTAAATCACTTTTCGTTTAGTCGAGTTTGAATATTCAAAGCTAAAAAAGAGCTGTCCCAGGTGAATGGACTGACAAATGTGACACCTTATCTTCAAAGCTTCCAGAAGATCTTTTTGAAATTAGTGGAGGAGATATTGTAAATTTTAAGAACATGAAATCAAAATATTTTTATGTTTTACTTGTAACAAAAATAAAATCCGATCCACACATTATACAATACTGGCAATCTAAATTAGGATTACCAGTAAACTTTGAATGGCAAAATGTTTTTAATTTCAAACTAAAGTATTTAAAGTATAACAAGATTCGACAATACAACTTGAAAATGCTTCACAATTTATTACCCTTTAAATTCAATGTATGTCGTTGGAAATTAGCTAATGACACATCTTGTATGTTCTGTGAAGCAGAAGAAACTTTTGTTCATATTATGTTAGAATGTAATCCTGTTGCCAATTTTTGGATAAAGATAAAGAATTTTCTGCAATTTATGTTTAAAATGACAATTCCTATTAACGAAACGACGTTGTTCATAGGATACAAAATTCACGATCGCAAGTTTACGTTGGTTAATTTGTTTATGATATTTGCACACTATGCAATATACATATCCTATGTCTTGTATAAGATGCAAGGAAGAGCTTTTAATATACATGTATATTCAATTTGGTATGAGTTCAAGGAAGAGATACTTAAAATGTAAAATGGCGATTTAAATCCAATGTTCATTTGATTAAAATGTTCAAAGAGCTTTAACCCTATAGAGAAATTTCATCTTTATTAAATTTTAGATTAAATAGTTGATGTCTATTACATGTTTATATGTAACTTGTTTTGTAACTCTACACGCACTGTGCCTCGAAAGAAATGGTTAAAATGAGAAAGGAATATGAAGAATAGAGTACCTCTGAACGCGGAAGAGAAAAAAATCCTTGTCTACTGTATTGGATGCCCTCCGATATACTCTGACATGGTAGAAGGATTAAATTTTCATCAATTGCGTACAGATGGGGGAGGCTTAGGGCGCTCACCCACCAAAATTGTTCACGACCAAGCGAAAAAAAATAGGAAAAGGAAAGAAAAGAAAAGAAAAAAAAAGAGAGATATGAAATTATTTTTTTAATGAATATTGTGTTAAAATCTACCACGAAGTTTTTGTAATAAAAATGTCGAAATTTTTACTCGCTCGCAACTTGTTTTTTAAAATAAATATTTGCCCGATACGCCATATCCCGCCGCTCAAAATATTGGGCTCACTACACCAATGAGTTTTATTGTACAATATTATGCACAAGCATGTCGCTCATTCCCGAGAATAGAAATTCCAAGATAATTTCGTATTTTTACTTTTCACGTAGGACTATGAACGAATGGATGATATGTGACGAGACTGATTTATTATACAGTATTTTTCCCTGTCCACTCGATTCTGTGGTGAATCAATAACTTAACCTTTCAAACTCCAATAAAGGAACGGTGACAAATGGGACTAGTAATCACATCTCTGTTTGATACGGAGGGAGCTACAAACAGAGCTGCCAGGCAACCGATGCTCGCGAGAAATGATAACCTGTCAATATCACTCTCACATACATAGACATACTCTTGATGTAGTTCCGATGAATTAATTTGTGGCCATGTACCACGTATCATTCCCACCCCCCCTCTCTCTCTCTCTCTGTTGTTTATTCGGTTGCCATGGTAACCGACCATAGAACACCGACGTTTAATGTCTTCCTTTCATCTTGGGCTTGTTTGCTTCAATCAGTCTAATGTTTAGTGCTGAAAGCAGAAAAAAATATATGATTGTATGCAATGGCGCAGTGGCCTTATAAATGGCAGTGCGTTGGGTGGGGGGGGGGGGGCATTGGACCCCTAAAACTTTCATGACCAAGAAGAAAATGAAGAAGGCTGAAGAAATGAAAAGGATGTTGGTTGAACCGCATGAAATTAGTACCTTGGTAATATTTCAAAATCTATCACAAAATTAGGTTTCCATTTCAAAGTGTTCAAAGTTTCGCTCGCTCGCCGTTCTTTGGATCCCCCAATCCGTCAAGCTGCCCCCCTCAAAACGGCAATGACGTAATGAGTTAAGACTCCTTAGAGAGACAGGACATGACGTAGTGGGGATTGTTTAATAGTTGCAAGCGAGGAAAAAGTTCTACCATTTAAAAATGAAAATCAAGGTTTTTCATGACAAAATTCAACGTAATACCCAGAAAATACTTTAATCTTTAACTCTTTCCTTTTGATTTCTTCCGTCTTCTCCAGCTTTTTTTATTGGGTTTGTTTTTTTAATTCCTCGTCGACCGCGTTTTTGTTTTATGCGACTGCCTACCCCCTAATCTGAATCTCAGTGTTTGTGTGCTGATATTTTATGCTCCCATGACATGCAACGGAATAAAACAAGATATTGTTGCATTCGTTTCACCCCCCCCCCTTCCTCTTTCGGATGTTTTGGAAAATGTTTAAATCTCGAATAATTTCGCTATAAATGTTTGCCACCCGAATGATTTGTTGAACTTACAAATTTATTTCTTTATTCCCCGAATCATGCTGTTGTTTGTATTGCGTGCATCCGTAACGGTTTCTAGTGACGTCACCATAATGCTCTCGACTGATATGAATGTATGATGAATGATACGTGCTGTCAGTGGGTGGTTGCGTGTCTACAACATATTTGATGAGGCCTTTTCGAAGGCTTTTTCGAAAAGGTTACTCCATTCTAAACCTAGAAGAAAAAAAACACGCGATAATGTATATACATACGTGCAGATTGATTGATTGAGAAAGGAATGCACTTTACAAAGTAAATCAAATTATGTTGGTGCCAAAGACTGTGATCACGTATAACAGCATGTTTGTCACATTGGTTATCCAGAATATGTGTTAGGAGGTGAATACATGTTACATTGTACAATTATCTTGGAATCTATTTTCAAAATAAATAACTCTGTGGAAGGGGGAATGGCTGACAAAGTTAAGGCAAAATATAATACAAAAAATGAAATGAAATGGGAACAACCTGGAGAGAATAGCTTGTTAATGAAGGTTTCCGTCAATAAATGATTGTAAGTGACATATTAATAAATAAATCAAAATATCTTACTTCTTTATATAAATTTAGATATAAATATCTTTTAAACAAATTGATAAGGCTTATTATCGCATTCTCCCAAATGAAAGACTAAATTACAAGCTTGGATAATAATACGATATGACTTCTTTATATAAATTTGAATATAACTATCTTTTAAAAAATGAGAAGGCTTTATATTGCATTCTCCCAAATTAAAGACTAAATTATAAGGTTGGATAATAATAAGATATGACAAAACAAGTGAAAGGGACAACACGAAAACAAAGAAAAAAAAACGTGACAAGAACAGGAAATAACAGAACGTTACAAAAACAAGGCATAAGAATACAATACAAGGACAGGACATAACATAACATAATAATACGACCGACAAAACAAGACAAGTATGGAAAAAAAAGTGCAGTTTTTTGGTTCCCTCCGACAGTTGTTACATATCATTTTTGTCAAGAGACTCGATAAACATACAATTTCATATAAAATATACAAGTCAGTAATATAATAATAAAACAAATAATGTAAATAAAGTATGTAATTTATGTATATGGAAAAAGGCATAAAAACCCGGAATAGCACTGCTATTCAGCTTGAGTATAATTGCTTTCTCATTTTATAGTTGAAAAGTAAAACGAAACAGCGATTTTTCTGTTTAGAGACTCCTATAAGGTCAATGAACTGACCAAAGTGCACTGGCGGATGTTCAATTGATAAAACCTCAGAAGAAAATATCTGTCCAATAAATAAACAAAAATAAAAGGTGAAGTTGACACGGTCCGGCTATTAAGTCGACGCGTCTAAAGATAAAATATTTCGTCATCTCTTCAAGTGGATGGCAATAACTGCTTACCTTCGTAGCTATGGTTACGCGGGCCTAATTACAACTGGCAGGCAAAAGATATTCATTCGAGCCAACCCATTCTCAATTTTTGAATGTGATATTGCTAATTGACAAAAATGAATGAATATGACTGACAATCTAACACTGATTCTAGGGAGGGTACCTACTGAACTTCCTTTTTTCCAAATTGGAAAAATATATCACCCCTTTGGAACTTTTTTATTACTGGCGGAAGAATTAGGGCCATTTTACTCTCTCAAGTGATGAATTTGATCCTGTCAGGTGTAGTCTTCATAAATGCCGATTTATTTTTAAAATGAGCCGGTCGAGGTACCCTTCTCTGGTCAGATATGGAATATCAGACATATATCCTATCCACTGGTAGTAAACATTCAACCCTCGAATTTCCTCCTTTTTATGATTTTTTTAAAAGTACCACTTTAACACACGAGTCTATGTGACATTATTTAGGCCTTAGATACCCTAAGGAAGATTATGAGATTCAAGAATAAACTAGTCAATAACTTATCCTGGTAGGGGTAGTCCTTCGGTACACAAGTTAATGGTGCATCATTACCTGATTATGGCGTACACGAAATCACCCAGATCACGTGGTCATTAGTTTCTGACCAATCAGGCGTTTGGGTCATGTAATATCAGTTGGTTGCATCAAAATAAAATGGCAATTGTTCGTGGCATACATCTGGCCACAGTAAATCTTCCCCGGCAGAGATTATCTGTAGGGTGAGATGGATTTAGGAATGAAATCCGATATTTGAAGCATTCTCAAATCATTTTGATTGTTTCTGGCTTTTAAAGCCCTTTGGCTGTGACTTTGCATGTATTCATTTAGCCTTTTTGAGGTCGAATAGAATCTCGGTTTCTTGGCTCTATTACATAAATACCTGAAATGAATGCATGTAACTTTCAGTAGGCTAGGTCTTTTAAATTAAAAAAGCACACTTGATTATCTCTTGAAGATTGCATATGATTTGACCAAATAAATTAAAACGCTGGATGTTACTGCACAAATTCTTTATCGACTGGATTTTTACTTCTTAATCTTTAGTCATTTCAGATAAAAGCTTTAAATGGCTTTCGAATTTCCACTTTAATCAATGAGTAAGCTTTCTCGTAACTAATTTATATTGAGGGAAATTCCCATGTAACCCGTTTTTTTTTTTGGCGACAGAACGTAGCCCTTAATGAAAAGCCTACTCTTGTACGACCATGTCCGTTCTTTGACTACATGTTTGTGTGTATTTCAAACATTGATTGGAATGTACAAATGAGCTCATCAGTGTGGGAAAGAAGAGAGGTTAACTCCTTGGAAATTTATAATTGTCAAATCGAACATGGCCCTGAGATGCATGGGGTGCTGATTTTCACAGGCAGCACCCCCAGGTATTCTGGAAGTTGAGTACAAATGAAAAAAGGAAATGTAACAAAATGACCTTCAATTTCTAGTGAAACCCTTTTGTGACTTTCATTGTCTCGGGACTAATTTAAGGTCCATTATGAAGTTGAAAACCTTGCTCTTTTTCCTTTCCAAATTTCTCGGGAACGATTTTACCTTCATTTTGTAGTGAAAACCTTTTTTTTTTAAAGTCCAAATAAGGGGGGGGGGTTTCATGCAGGAAAGAGCACGCAAAATTATCCGCAATAATGAATAATTATACACAATAAATATACGAGGTTTTCTGTATTTTTTTATCAGCATTCTGCGCAATAACGAGCCCCCGATGGCGCAACGGCAATTAGTATTAGCCGGTATGGTCATTAAATCTGATGTAATTCGCGATCGTGACATAAATAGAACTGTCGTTAGATCGTCCTCAGCGCTACCACCTCTGGCGAGCTTGAAGAAGAGATTCTGATGAGGGTCGTCTGTTGTCAGGTGTCATGTTTTATTTTGGGCCTCTGTACTGTCAAGATTGTCAGACCTGGCTTATGTACCCCCTCCTCCATCTCCTGCACGTTGCGTCACCTTTCTTTTCCTTCTATTAGTATTATTATATTATATTATGTGGAGCGTTGTGGCCCAGTGGATTAGTCTTCTGACTTTGAAACAGAGGGTCGTGGGTTCGAATCCCAGCCATGGCGTAATTTCCTTCAGCAAGAAATTTATCCACATTGTGCTGCACTCAACCCAGGTGAGGTGAATGGACACCTGGCAGGATTATTCCTTGAATGCATGAGCGCTGAAAGGCAGCTCGAGCTAAAGCCGGGGTAATAATGATAAGAACAACAACGCGCCTCAGAATAGAATATATCTAGATAGATGGCGCTATATAAATGCTTATTATTATTATTATTCTATCTTTGTACTTATATTGTTTTTCTTCGTGATCTTCTTCCCTTTTTTGCTTTTTCTCCCCATCCATTATCACTATAAATTTCCAGAGTAGAGAGACTCCGATGCTGTCGCGATCCACCAACTTTCGACAAAAGCCTCTCAGTTGTCCATGGTGATTTGGCTTGCATTTTCAAAGGAATTGGTGCGTTGTACAAAGTTTCCCCGTAGTAAATGCGAAAGGTCCAGAATATTATGGTATCATGAATGAATGTTATCATTCCCTCATTTCCCCGCCCCCTTTTGCTTATATGTCTGTTTCTATTCATTCATTTACCCCAAGGTGTATTTTCTGAAACGGACCTTTTTTGCATCGTTTAAACATTATTTCCTTTCACCCACGTCCTTCTTGCTAACTACTGTAAATAATTAAAATAAAATGCAAGCTTTTGCTTTTAAGCGGGCCTCTCCATTTATATAATTTCGTTTTAGTGTCATATTTCTGTATTCACGTATTGCTATTCAGTTAATTTCAAATGTAATGATGATGCAATCTTGTTTATTGCATTGACTTTAGTTAATTCATTGTAAAAACCTGGATTTTCCTGATTGTATTTTGTTAAAAATAAATTGAATATTGTGAATTATTTATTTATTTACTTTAATTCTCATTTTATGATTTAATTTCCATTAAAAAAAGGATAAACATAAGCAGCCATAGCTTACAATGTGTAAGCCAGCCAGATTTAAAATGATTGTCAGTAAACATCGACAATTAAAATGATTTTGTTTTAAATCTTATCTAAAATGCTCATAGTTAACAGAAAAAAATCAAATTATAAAGCCAACTTTTATCAACCAACAATTGTATTCAACGTAAGTAGGGTGAGTTGAAAAATAAAAAAATAAATAAGTGAGATGAAATACGGCTCCACTGCAAAAACTCTGGTGTTGATTTAACACCAACCCGGAATCTATACAGTGCGTATCAAACAAAAGTTTACACTTAGAAAAAATCCTGTAAAATTATACATTTGTAATATCCTGAAGATTTTTCCACATTTTAACATTGGTACAGATCCATTTAAGCAAATGACGATATAACTGTCGAAAAATATTTCCGCTTGAGTGAGCACCACTTACTTTTGAAAAGTTAGTGAAAAATTATTTGCGCAGAACTTTGAAATAGTTATGAGAATAAAAGTAGACCTTAATCATGAAGTAAAATTGATTTGAAGATATATTTTACCTTTCTAACTTGTTTCCTTGCCCAAAATACTTCGAAGAGTGCATTGCGCCCCACCCCACTCCCCCACACACCGAGGCCATCGTGACGATATTTACTTTACACTGAGCTGTGATGTACATGAAATGGCTTAGGCTTGATTTTTATTTTGTTAATCATTGTCAAGCTTGGAAAAAGTGTAAAGAAACAAGTATTAAATAAAAAATGAAATGTAAACCCACTTTAAATGTTAAAAACTTAGTGAAAAAGTGCTGGAGATGTCTGATATAAACTTTTGTTCAGATTTAGTTATGTCCTCAGATCCAG
The DNA here is from genome assembly GCF_037042905.1 of Lytechinus pictus. Classification (NCBI taxonomy): domain Eukaryota; kingdom Metazoa; phylum Echinodermata; class Echinoidea; order Temnopleuroida; family Toxopneustidae; genus Lytechinus; species Lytechinus pictus. Next base: position 29,135,900 of record NC_087252.1, on the reverse strand, counting down.
CTGGCACAAAAAGTGTAAAGGTTGTGCTTACTAAGTGTTGAAATTTCAATTTGGGTGGCAAAATTGTTACAAAATGCTTGAATATATCTGTTTTATTTCAATTGACTAAAAGTGCAAGGGAAATGTATGAGAAATGTTTTGCAGGGTAAATTTGATTTCGCCCTTTTCCCTTGACACAGCGTGAAAACGAGCATTTCTGCGCAAACAGATTTCTGCGAGCTTTACAAAAATGGACAGTGCTCATTCAAGTGTAACATTCTGTCAAAACTTTTACTTTGATTGGATAGATGAGACCAAAATCTAAGATTATACGTGAAAGAATTACCCACATGTTGTATATTTTTTAATTCCCAGGGCTTTTTCAAAGTGTAAACTTTTTTTTGATACGCACTGTATACATGTATGTCCACACCAGAGAAGTGTTAAACAACACCAGTTTCGTTTTGGTCTAACACCAGATAGGTGTTTAACACCAATTAGTATTAAAACAACATTGGTTTGATTCCAAAACTGGTGTTGTTTCAATACTTCTTTGGTGTGGATAAATATAGATTCCGGGCTGGTGTTAAATCAACACCGGAGTTTTTGCAGTGTCGCATCCAACAATTATACAAAAAAATGATCAAATCCCGATTTTATAGAATCAGAAAAAAAAGAACGAAAATGAAAATCGGTTGCCGTTTTAAAAAGAGATAGTTCACACGATGTACACTGTGTAACCATGACAACGGCCCTGGACGCGCCACCAAATCTTCAAATGTAATTACTATCACAATAGACAATGATTGCATACACCTCGGCGGGGACCAGGAATGGTACATTTAGCACATACCCTAATTCGATTGACGTTGCATTATCGGCCGCTATCACTCGCCCTCATCTTCTTATAGCGGCGATTCTGTACTACAATCGAATTGAGAAATGTGTGGTGTCCATTAAAGGTCAAGTCCTATTCCAACAAGAAGTTGTTTTGAGCAAGAGAGAGAGAAAGAGAGAAAAGCACCCAAACGGCCGTGAGACTGCAATTTCTATCAAAATTGGATTAGGTGGTATTTTCAAGTTTCGCAAAATAGTAATAAGTTTTTATTATAGTTAAAATTATTAATATTATCTTATTATTGTAAGTATTTTGTTATAATCAATATTTCATTATCATTTATAACATTACCATGAATCGGGTACATCTCTGCCTAAAAAATTGCCTGGTCTATGATAATGATGGGGGGGGGGGTTGGCTTGGGCGGCGCAATGGACCCCCCCCCCCCCCCACGTCCTCTCCAAACAGAAAAGTAGGAAAGAACACAAAAGGAAGGGAAATTTGTGTTTTTGCGAATACTATAAATCTATCACAAAATAAAATTATCATTTTGTATTTAAAAGTGTAAAATGTTTAATCGCTCGCTTCGCTCGCTCACAGATATCTAGAATACCCCCATACTCTACGTCAGCCCCCCTCAACATCTTTTGGCTCATTACGCAACAGCTAGTAGGGAAAGTAATTTTACTTCATTGTCGTTAACTAATTGTGAAAATTTGTAATATTTAGCCTTTATCAATCGTACTGCAACGTTAAACCGATCCCATTATTAAAAAAAATCGAATGATATCATTTACGCCATATGTAAACAAAAAAAGGGATTTTGCTCTATTAGATTCTCTTGCACTAGTCCGCTTTACTCTATAACCTTTTCCCGAGGACATAATTATCAATTACTTTAGTTCTCCACCTCTACCTGCAAATATGAACTGTCTGCCAGTGTTTATTTCGCGTGGGAACAGCCGCCTAAAACCAATCAAGTGTATTCCTCTATCCCAGGCACATGCAATCGAGCTAAATTAGTTTATATTTTCCTCCAATTTCGATTCGTTTGGAAACAATTTGATGTTCCACGTGCCCACGCAGTGTCTTCATGATGGCGGCTAACATTGTGTTTGCGTGTGCGCATGTCCGAAACGGGAACTCGTGACCTTTTCAAATTCTCATTGGAGGAATTCGATGGGGTTCAGAAAATTTCGGTAAAACGTACGAAAATTATAGAATATGAAACGTCGAATGAAGTCCGCTGATCCTTTATCCCCAAAGTTGAACACATTTTCCCTTTTTTAAAGTAAGTTTTCTGTAACGGGGCCCTTCGTAAACGCTGTTATTGTATTCCATGCATGGGGTCAAAGAATTGTGTCTAATGACAAATTGAAATGCAGATACAAACGTTTTGAATTTTCTAAGAAATTCACACTTCATCGCATAATTTTCTCACTATAACTGATCTGTACTAACGATATAGAACTGAGAACAGTAAAATGTATTAAAAAAAAAAAGAACGAAAAAGGGAAAGATGACAAAGCACTATTACTAATGTTCGCCTACAGGGCTTCATCGCATGTTGTTTTGTTTAATATGGAACAACATTGAAGAAAAAAAAACCATAGGCTTTTGGGTTACCAAAATCAATTGATTTACAAATCTCGCCACTTTTTAATATTCGTCGTGCTCGGGTGTCACGTTAAATTTGAAAAGTAGTGTAACTCAAAGTGTGTTACAAGCTTTTAGTTCTGGCAATATGCTATGAGACAATCATGGTTTCAACCAAAGAAACTCAGGCATTTCATGATTGTACATAAAAAAACAGGATTAAAAATTGACTTCGCAATGTAAATAAAATGCGTATATACATTTTAAAAAGTGTGATACCGGAAAAAATGCAGAAATGAGTGACAATGAAGTAGTGTATGAAATTTAAAATGTTCAGCTGCATGGACATCACTACGAAACTAAATATTACAGCAACGCGTCCATTTTTACAAATTTTATTTTGACATAAAGCTTTGGGAAATGCCCTTCACCACGGCGTGTTATAAAGTACCAAGCTCAGAATTATATTTCATTTCATCTGATTAGCAAGCATGCATGCCTATTATTATGTCGGATATTAGAATATATATTACAATGGGACAGCAAGGTTATCGAGCCGTGCTGGTCTTTGCCATCGTATCCTCCGAATCATGGTATTGATCCGGGCTCATATTCTGTTAATTCCCCGGGGATATAATCATTATATTGCCCGCAAGCGACAAATGCATGGAATATTCAGTTACCAATAAAAAACCTCTTCTTCCAATGAACTTCGGCGAGAGATACTGCCAATAAAGGGTGGTCGGCAAGTCTGTTTCATAGTACATAACATTTTTTCATACTGTTGCTCAATAAAATAATACATTCTAACAAAGCAAAAACAAAACAAAAAACAACAACAACAACCAAGAAATAATTCGTATCATGAACATCATTCTATGCTCAGTGCTACTCCTACATGTACTTTCACTTTTCAAAAGAAATTGCCCTAAAAGAAACAAGTGAAAACAATGACAGTGAAAACTAAAATTTCCAAATGTATCATGAAAATATTTAGCCTGGATACGTTTCTTCTACTTTATATATTTTTCTGAAGCGTGCTAACGCCATGATTTAATATGTTTAACTTTTAACATAATTTAGCAATCGAACAGAGCGAGCAAAACTGAGTTACAGAACATATACAAGATCAAAGTTAACGTTTGATATTTTGCCAGTGTAGACGTTGCGTATGGAATCCCTAAGTATCCTGGAAAAATTCAGAATTCTTAAAATATTGGAATTATCCTTCGGAACTACACAGTTTTATTCAAATCCTGTTAATAGGCAGAAATGGAAGCTCTTGTAATGCACAAAATCCTAAACTATATTATCCTCTAGTGAAGAACTTTGTTTTCATGAATAACTAAAAGTAAGCAATAAAAAACAAAGGCGTACTCTGTATTATAGTGATGAACTGATTGATCGTGCGATTTTTTTAAAAGGAAATTATCACACATTAAATGTATCGATAACCTCACTCTGATAACCGCTGTTCCGCAAGAACGATCGCTTTGATCATCCGTGCTCATTATGAACGCATAATTATCAGAGCTTGATACTATTAATTTGATAGCAGTACCCTCTTGATCGTAAAAATAGGTATTAGCGTTCCAGTTGCCGTATAGGATTTGACATGTAGGGTGGAAACATAATGGGTGGACCATAGCATGGGCGGAAATCCCAGGGGGATGCGTCCCCCCTACCAAAAATAGTAGGGGGGACAAAATATCAAATGTCCCCCTACTATTTTTGGTAGAAAGAAATACATCATTCAAAATCGAAATAAAACATGTATTTTGGACAAGATGACGCTACTTTTGGGGTGAATACCTTTCTTTCTTTTTTTTCCTTTTTTTTGCTTGTCAGATTTATTTTGGTCGGAATGACCTTACTTTTTGGGTAATTCCCTTTTTTTTCATTTTCTTATTTTTCTTTTTGCTTGTCAAATTTTCCAGCCCCTGCCCCCCCCCCCCTTGGGAGAGATTTCCGCCCTTGGACCACTGCACTTATACTGATATTAGGAATCAGTGGCGTCATGAGCAAACAAATTATAAAGGGGCTAGATATGGCGTATTGGGTAAAGGTTATTAAAAGAATTGCTAGCAAGCGAAGCATGTTGTTGCAAGCAACAATTTCGACATTTCTAGTAGAAAAATTGTGCGATAGATTTAGACATAATATTCGGAAAAATAATGATATATTTTTCCTTTCTCTCTTTCCTTTTTTTTAAATTCCTTTTCTCTTTTTTCTTGGTCGTGGAAAATTTGAGGCACTGTAAAAACTGTGGTGTTGAAACTGACACCAGTTGGTGTTAATAGAAGACCACACCCTGAGGTGTTAAAATTACACCCTAGAGATTGGACATAACACCAAAGAGTGTAAATGTAACAACCAAATGTGTTGATATAACACCTATAGGTGTTAGACTATCACTGTAAATTTAACACCGGTGTAAAATAACTGGTGTGGTCCTCTATGTACATCGGTTAACACCAGTTTTTTGCTGTGGGGGGGGGGCAAGAGCCTCACAAGACCCCCCCCCCCCTCCATCTGTACGCCACTGGTAGGAATCTACTGAATGAGACGATTAAACAAAATAAAGAGTGATTAATAAATTTAAAAGGCAATGATAATACTTTAATGATGACGACATTGTAACAATTTACATGCGTTTGTCTTCGAAAAGTGTATACGTGGGAGAGAATATTACTTTTGCGCACTGTTTTTCCAAGCAAATATACTTTATTGGTTTAATGCCAGCATATTCAAATAAATAACCTAAGATACTTTCTGTGTAAGCAGAAAGGTACAAGGTATACAAACATGTGAGGTATAACAAATGTGGGTACAAGAAAGATACCGTAATACAACAAAAGCACAAACATGGTTATATACGATAAACAGTCACAAAAGGATCTTAGTTTGTAGGTTGGCAAGGCCAAGGCCGGGTATGTAGAGTTATTATTTTGAAATAATGGAATAACAATATCATGTATAAAAAGAGAAGATAATTTAGGAATGGATGGTGTGTGGAAATGATATGTATATATGTGGTACCTCACAATTAGCAATTATAGAATTACACTGTATATGCATAAGAGTTGTGATTATCAAACGGATTTCAATGCTAATTGAAAGAAATATTTTGATGTATCATGTTTTTCCATCATTATTTCAGCACCCCGAAGATTTTTGGGGGTGTGTAGCACCCCTGGAAATAAATCTTGTCCCCTGTTAGGGACAAGAATAGCTATTTTGCATTTGGAGGATGACTGTATATATTTAATCAAACCAACATAAATAAAACGTACATTTACATGTCACCAGTGATTTTAGATCTATACGTGTGACCAGCTACTTCAGTATAATTTCTTTATAATTTTTATTTTTTCATTTAATATTTTTTCCAACAGGTGATCTATGGGATGAAGCGAACATTCCGGGGCCTTCATAGAGCCTACGTTTACTGATATGATTATATCACCAGACACAAATATGTCAGCAACTGTTACGACACCTATGGTAAGTTTAAAGACTGAAATTGGTATTAGCGTTGGGGCCCAGTGGATTAGTCTTTGGACTTTGAAATAGAGGGTCGTGGGTTCAAATCCAAGCCACGGCGTAGCTTCCTTCAGCAAGAAGTTTATCCACATTGTGCTACACTCGACCCTAGTGAGGTAAATACTTAATGGATACCTGGTTGGAACTCCTTGAAATGCGTGGGCGCCAAGCTTAGGCCGGGGTAACAATATCTAATAAGTCCTTTGGAAGCGCATAAAGACGTTATAGTCGTAATGTGATATGCGCTATACAAGAGCTGTTGATCATTATTATTATTATCATCATCATCATCATTTTTATTACGTTTATTTGATAATAATTCTGATAATGTCTACACTAACTTATACTATACAGCGCCTAGCATATGCCTTATCAGAAGAGAGTTAGCACTGTACAACAATGCAGCAGAATTTAATGTTTGTTATATATCTGTTGTTTTAGTGTATGCCATTTTGATTTATGTATTCATTCTTTGTAAATATAGTACATATTGATTTTTATCTCAGGGCCCTCAAGGATAGTAGTTTGTTAATTAATGCGGCCACCCTGATGAAATAAAACTGAAAATAAAAATAAATTATATAGTTTATTACCATGAATCTATACGCTTACATATTACCAGCAAAAAGCATTTTGCATACATATTTTGATTGGAAAACACAACATGCAATTAAATATCAAAAGCGCGCACTCCTTCAAAGTTGAATTGGTTATTTGCATTTTATGACACGACGTCAGATGGAAAAAAAAAGTATAAGCATACTGACAAATATTATAATAATAGTCTCTCCATAGTAAGAAATTAAACAAAGACATAATTTCCCGAATGCTAAAAAGATACATCGGTTTCCCAGAATACACACTAGACATGAACACCGTTTTCGGAGGTGATAAAATCAACTCCAATTAATACAAAAATCACCATGGAAACTCGTCAATTCAGTGCATTACAGTATGCTCATTCGACCCACAGATCGTTGCGAAATAATTTTATAGATGAGAGAGTGAGTAGGCGGTACGGATACGAATCGGGATATATGCCATTAACATGAACCAATAAAAGTTTACCCGGGCTAATGATATGAATAATATGGCAGTGCATATATGCCCCCAATATGGTAGATTGAAGCAATCTGATGGATAATGTATATTTTTGGACAATTTCCCAGTGGAATATCGTTTTCTACAAATGCGATTTCCAAGTGGCAATGTAATAAACCATTTTAATTGCCATTTCACCCCATTTAAGGAGTGAGCAGGTAACAACAATAACAATAATGGATCAAACAATATAAATTAATCTTGAATACATATATACATAAATATAATATATTCGCAATATTTTTACACAATGAGTTTACATGTAATGCCATTCTTCTCATTCTTCCTCTCTTTCCCGCTCTCTCCATTTTCGAACTTCTTTCCTCTTTATTTCCCTTTCCTCTCTCACTTTCTTTATGTTTTCTTTATCTTTTCTTGGATATCAGTCTCTATATTCATTGTCAAAATATCTATCCGAATGATTCATATGTTTATTGTGTACATTTGTATATAATTTATAAGTTGTTTCTTTTTTTATTTTTATTATTTTTTTTTTTTTCTTTTCTTTTTGACGAAATACTATTTTGTTTTTGTTTATTTGCTTATATTCCTTGCATTGTATATTTGTCTTGTATCATTTTGTACTTCTTGTTATGAACAAAATATTGGCAATTGCCAGTGAAGTTCTAATAAATTCAATTCAATTCAATTTATGAATAATTGAACGAAGAAAATTGTAAATAAATGATAATACTAACGTCATATTTACCAAGGTTAGCCATGCACGTCAGTTCCGAAAACTAGTCTCCCAGCTGGCTTTCACGGGGCTGCCGTTGCGTTCAAGCTTTCGAGGAATTTCTTCCTACCGGGTACCCATTTACTACACTTAGGTGGCGAATGGCAAATGAAGATAAACTCGAAACCAGGACCTCGTGTTTCATATTCCACAGATTTATCCACTCGCCCGCAACGCATCTACATAATAGATAATGAATAATTATAAAAATACGAAGACAAACAAAAACAGTATCAATTAAGAACAAAAATAAAATTAAATGAAAATAAATTTATAACAACAAGCTTATGATGATATTTGGTTAAATTGACTCTTTTATTGATTACTAATAATTTGCAGTTTATGATGCAATGTAGGAAAAAGGGTACACATGCTTTTATAAGTTTGCCATCCATGTATAAAGCAACTATTCATGTGTATTGAGCAAAAGAAATTAGGGAACCAGGCCTAATGTAGCGCATTTAAAGGCGCTATACTAAATATAAGGGACTAACCATTATTTTATAAATCAGGTTATTAATACATTAAATTAATGGTTATTAAATTGTTGATCTCTATTAGATATATGATGCTCGTGCCCTGCAGGGATGAACACAGTGTCACACAATGTGATCACAGTGTGTTCACATAGTTGACTATCTATGTGAAAAAATATTATTGACATCAGGTTAACATGATCAAATTCAACAGTGAAGATATTTCCACACTGTGGACACTAGACAGTGTGACTGTTTACATCGTGTTCACATGGTCGGCTATGTGAATATGTGATTTACACAGTTGGATTGCTCTAATTCAACAGTGTGAAAGTATTTTCAGACTGGGGACACCTGGGGCCCGTCTTACAAAGAGTTGCGATTGATGGGATCAATCGTAACTATCGAAAGCCAGCCAATGTCAACATATTAAATGCATGATTGTTCAAAAAAAATTCTAGATATGAATGTTTATTCATAATAAATTCATTGATTTCTTGACAATTTTGTGTGATCTCCTTTGTTTACAAAGGACATTTTTGCAAATTTTCTGTAGAAAAAATTATGACACTGATGGATTTCCATAGAGTTACGATTAATTGGATCAATTGTAACTCTTTGTAAGACAGGGCCCTGGACAGCGTTCCTGTAGGCCTGCACAGTGTGTTCACAGGTGATTTACACTGTTGAAATGATCAAATATAACAGCGTTAGGGGATTTCACTTTGTGTTCAACACTGTGAACACACTGTGGGACACACTACGGCGGCACTGTGTTATTTCTAGTACAGTATTATACAGATACAGTGGTGCTAAAAAGTTAGTGAACCCAACCAGAAAATGCACTCATTCATGCCGGTTGTTGGATGGAGACAACATCACCATAATATTCGGCGGGCCCAGAGAATCAAACTTTGTTGAATGTCAATAACCTATCACCTGACCTCACAATTAAACATCTAAAACTTGGCAGAACTTTAAATATGATAATTTTCTGGTGGGGTTCACCAGCTAGTTGACCCCACTGTAATACTTATTTTTTCTAATTGTTTACTTGTGTATAATGGTTTTTATTTCATACAGACGGTTACTCCAATGACAACGGATTCCCTTCCACCTGAAGTAACTGCAGCTCTCATCATCTCCATCATCCTCATCTTCTCAACGCTTATTATGCTAATTTATGCAAATAGGTGAGAAAATATGCTATTGTATTAAATCACGTGTGACAATGTGCCAATGATGAATATTATACATGGGTTAGAAATTTCGACACATGCTGAATTAAAAAAAAAACGGAAGAAAAAAAGTAATCAAAAGAAAACAGTGAGCGAAAATGAAATGTCGCTTTATATTCCAGTGCCACACAGCAAAAACTGTGGTGTTAACCGGTGTACCTAGAGGACCACACCAGTTATTTTACACCGGTGTTAAATTTACAGTGTTAGTTTAGCACCTATGGGTGTCATTACAACATCTTTGGTTGTTACATTTACACTCTTTGGTGTTATGTTCAATCTCAAGGGTTTAATTTTAACACCTCTGGGTGTGGTCCTCTATTAACACCAAAAGGTGTCAGTTTTAACACCACAGTTTTACAGTGCCATTGTATACTGTCAATTGGTGTGAAGGAAAAGGAACACTTATTTTTCTCGAATCCCATACCCTCATCACTTCATGATTTTTGTAAGATATTACTACAAAAGGAGACAGAAATCTCATGAATTTTATTTTGATATGTTCGTAATGACCATCCAGGGAATGATTAGCGGTTCCTGAGGTTTTCCATTCGTTAATATCGGCTGTCAGGATTGTAAACCGCGATGTGAAATGGATATGTAAAATACCAAAGTTCACAGGAGTTGTTCTTGTCCGTCAGACTGTTCCATGTTGTAGGCAACGTTTTCTTTTTTTCCCCTTTTTAGTTACAGTATAATTATGAAAAGGATTAAACATGTACGTTAGATATCTTCTTTGGCAGCGGATTGTAAAAGAAATGTGAGAGGGTGAGTGTGCGTGTGTGTGTGGTAGACGGGCTGTGTTTGTGTATAACAGATTGTGCTTAAAGTTATGTGTGGGGATATGGCTGTGGGTGTGGGTTTTTGTGGCTGTGGGTGTTTGTGAAGATCTGTGCGAATATGAGTATGTATGTTTGGGTGTGCGTGAGTGAGTGGGCGAGGGCGGGTGTGTGCGTGTGTTTGAGGGTGTGTATGTGTATGGGTAACATGGCAATAGAAACATCGCAATCCCTCTTTTCCCAGGATATTATCAGCTATAATAATCATTTATTACCCACAAATGTACTGGCAAATTGTTAGTTTAAGTGATCGAAAATAATTTCGACTTTTTACCAAGTCTCATTGTAAAAAATTATATTCATGTCTATTTTATTCATCTCACACATTATTGGCAATTTCCCAAATTGAATTTAATTATAACTTATAATCTCCGAAAAAAAATTCAAGTGAATAACAGCTTTTTAAGAAAAATTGGAATCCTCCTATCTTTCTCGCCCCTATCCTCCCGTTCTCTTCTTTCTCTCCTTTATTGTCGTCAACAAAGTCAGTACATTTTTAATGTGTTTACCGTGACTTTATAAATAACACATAAAACGGTTGAACAATTCCTTTACTTTTATCTTCGACGTATGCTAACTCACAAACCCACACGTTTAACACCCAATTTGTGTTTCCTGAAAAAAAAACATCCCTAATCAGATCAGCTGGGACCTTTTCACACGTGAATCTTGAATCATCATTGTAATGATGATTGTTGTTGTAATCGTGACTGTGATTAGCGTTTGTGATTCTAATCATGTTCTAGTTTGGTTTCACACGTGCTAAATATTCATCATTAGCCTTAATTTTCACGGAAATCATCATTCAAATTACGATTTTTTTTTACCGTGTGAAAGGGCGGTTTGTAACATTTGAACACTAATGAATGAATATTCTGAATTTCCCCCTAGGAGGTTTGAATCTGATCGAGCCATCACCGTATGCTGCTTCCTACTGACAATGAGTGCTCAGCACATAACTCTTGTTAGCGGTCTCTATTCAACATCAAACCAAGTGAGACAGTGCTCTTTTTTTCAAACGTTCTTTCCTTACGAGGCCTCCATCAATTTCAAGCTCTAAGCTTAAGATGGAGGTCTCCCACATTTCGAAGTGTATTTTGTCGATATGTTCAATTCAATTCAATTCAAATAAACATTTATTTTCTTCCATTTCATTACATTTTCGTAAACATTAATTCAAACAACAATCAATATTATGAAGAATATGAATATGTACGTGTTGGGTTTAAAGAAGAAGGTGTATACCCTAAACGCTGAGGCTTGTCATGCTTATGGCGGGATACGGCTATAGACAAAAAATACAATACAATAAACAATATGCATATATATATATATATATATATATATATATATATATATATATATATATATATATATATCTGCGATATGTTGTAATAACTTAAATAAAAAAAAATATATCAGGTATAATTATATTTCGATTGCAATGTTTGATTGTATGTATGCATAATCTGATAAAATATTATTACACTTGTATATACTTTTATTATTAGAATGTGGAAATAAGTGAATCAAATCAAATTAATCGTTCATTCAGACTTTTTAAACTCTCTCACTTTCTGAGCAGTTAAAGCGATTTATACACAAAGTTTCATAGCGAATGCATCAACTTTCTAATTGATACCCAATATCATTATTCAAAATTGTCTGCATGCCAAATAATCTGAAACCATGTGATCTCCCTTTATTCACGTTTGACTTTCTTATAAGGTTTTCTATTTTCTTTTGCTAGATTCTATAGATCTATAACAAGAAACCTCAATTCTATAACATTCGATATAAGTTGATTTGTAGTAAATACTGTTTTCTTGGGATAGACAGCGAAACCATGCTCAATTTTTCACTTTATCGTCCTATATCGAGATCTTGTACATATATACTTTTATAAGTTTTTTTTCTCTGATATTTGTGAGTCACACTCATCTGGTACGATGCAGTGTCTTTGAATAATATCACATGATGTGCATAATGTATAAGAGTTTAAGTAATTTGTTCGAATTATTCTCTACAATTGTTACTTTGTGAACTGCATTGTATGAATAAAGTTTGAGAGAAAAACAATAAAACATCTTTTAAATAAATCTAAACTGAAGCACGTGCTTATTTTGCTAATTTCTCAGCAATTACACAATTTCTTCCGGAATCCATTTGGGCTTTGGCACAATTTATTTTTTTATTTATATATAAAGTCACTTGGACGATTGGATTCCGTACGAGCTCATTTTAATATATCAAACAACTGGCATTTATTTTTGATCATTAAGGCTAAGTTTGCCCTCAAGAAAATTTTTGAAAAATGCCACAATAAATAAAAGATCTTGGTAAATGTTTTAAGAAAATCCTTCAAGGATTAAGAAGCTTTTTAGAATTTAAGTTTTTGATTTGTGACGTCAAATATCAGCTTCTAGTGGCCGAGCGGGGGAAAAAGGGGATGAAATATTTCAGACCCTCCCTTTATTGGCAAAAGCTGGACCGTCCCTGCTCAAATAATTGATGGTAAATTGTGTTAGGTTATAATGTCATTTTAAAAAATGGCCCAATAAAGATCTAAACATTTATTTTGGTCCACTCATTTATTTATTTTTTTATTTTTATTTATTCGTTCATTTATTCTTCATTTATTCATTCATTTATTCATTTATTCTCCACAGGCTGCTTGCATCGCGGTTGCTTTAATGATTCATTTTTTTGAATTATCCGAAGCATTCTGGACTTTAGGGATGATCGTTCAAATCGTCTTAAAGGTAGGTTATCCCGTGATATTTTTGTCTTTAAAAGAGAATAGTAACCTATTATTTTTTTTCTCAATCTTTTGGAGGTAAGATATCCCATGGTATTTGTGAGTTTTTAAAGAGAATAGTAACCTATTGTTATATTTTTTCAATCGTCTTGAAGGCAGGCTATCCCGTTATATTTGTGACTTTTAAAAGTGAATGGTAACCTATTATCATTCTTTATCGTCTTGAAGGTAGGCTATCCCGTGATATTTTTTACTTTTAAAGAGAATGGTACCCTAATTATTTTAGGTATTAAGGACCTGTTAATGAGGGACACACAAAGTTTTAATAGTTAACAGTACTATAACCATCAATAATGATAGTAATAACATCAACAATAATAAAAAAAATACTTATTATACTTATAGTGATAAAGATGATAATAATGACAATTACAATAATATAAATAATAATAATGAATTATAATAATTGTAGTACGCGTTATATAAAGATCGCCTGATGCAAATTTTTCTCTATAACTCATTACAACGGTTGTAGAGCCGCTGCCAATTAGGCGCTTTGTAGCATTACTCAATGATAAGGTATACTTCCTCTCCGTTTTGTCAAATACCGTGGACACAATTGCGTCGTACTCTCAAAGTTCCCTAGCTTGTAAATCAATCTATAAGATTACGGTTGGTGACCGCCCGGGGGGGGGGCACTCAGTATATAGTGCATAGTGGGTATGTGCCGCGGAGGGGACCCCCATTTTTACACTCAAATTTCCGTTCCGAGGCATAGCATTTTTGTCTTATTGAGAAAAAGAACAAAGAAAACCGCTCCAGAGCATAGCATTTTTTTCTTCTCGAGAAAAAAGAAGAAAAAAATCCGCTCCAGGGCTTCGCATATTTTCCGTTACGCCGTTCCGCGTCGCAATTTTGGTGAAAAGCGGCCGCAGCTCGCTGTCCGACCATCGCCTCTGCGCTAGCGCGCCCGTCAGTCGTGCCGTCGGGCTAGCTGCATGTACGTTCCATAGGGATGCATACGCACTCGCACGCAGGCGACGCGTTCCAAGGACCCCCGTTTTCACAAACATTTGTAGTTCCGAAGCCCGTTCCGAGGACCCTCCTTTTTTCAATGAGCCCGCTCCAAGGCCCTCGTTTTTTGTCTCGCCTGCGGCACACCCCTACCACTTTTTTGGTCGAGTGCCCCCCCCCCCCCCCGGGGGTGACCGTTCCCCGACATTTGATCCGGCGACATTTGCTCCGATGGAAAATCTGCACGTTAAGCCAAACATAAAATCCAACCGCCAAACTGAATAAACCGTAATCATCATCATTGCATTATTCTGAACCTAAAAATCTATTACAATCCTAACTGTATATGTGCCCTCTTAGAAGCAAATGTCGTGTTACCTTGGTGACTGTTCCTCGATTAAATTAGAAAGAACAATAATTACAAGTATAATCATTATAATTATTATTGTTAACTTGACATTTATTGTTGATTTTGTTTGCTTGCAGGCAACGTATAAAACTCCCGACATAGGTAGCACGTCACAATACTGCGCACTCGGTTGGATAACACCGTTATTCGTCGTGGCCAGCACGGCGGGTTTACAACTCGATAAATACGGCAATGCAAGATAGTAAGTATCCGTGAGGGAGGGAGGGAGGGCACTGCAATCGACGAATGGATATCATGCGTGTCCAAAGAAACACGTAAAAGGGTCTCTTTTTTCAAATTGATAAGAGTGATAAGGGTGTCAAAAACACTACAATACTGAAAATGGGGAATATATTTTGCAAGGAAAGCTACGTGTTTACGGTCGAGTTTGCGAGGGTATGATATACAAAGACTGAAATGCTTTTTAATACTAGGATGTACTTTATGTGCCAACACGATGTGTTTGGGGTCCGATTTCAGCGAGCTGTGGGAGGTGGGGCGGTCCCGGTAGGTATCACGATCCTGAGAGCAGTAAATATCTGCGAAGCGTTCTTAAATCCACTTTTGAGGAGGCAATGTATGATTATTAATATGTCATTTTAGAAAAGCCCTAAACCCGTGTTTGGGGTATTATGGTATTTGTTTGGTATTTATAGGGTATTTATGATTTTCATTGTATACTTAGAACGCTATAATTGAAATGCCCTTGTAGCCACTTTTAAATGAAATACTTATGGTTTCATTTATCGGATATGGTCATTAGACTTTATCTTTAAAAAAGTACCCTTCAAACCCTAATATATATTTTCTTTAGAATTATTATACGAATCATTTGAGATTAAAAAATGAATCTTCAGGATTAAAACGAAATCCCATTATATAGATCCCATGTTGAATTTGTCCCTGTCCATTGTCCTGGATTTATTCAAATCCCTGCAATTTGGAGTTTACTCATAAACGATTGTGATTGAGATCTTTGTATCACATAATAGCAAGTACGACGAGTATTCAGTAAACGTGTTTGTAATCTGAGACATTTATATGCTCAGATGGAGGCGAAAACTGATCAATATTCAAAACGAGACGGCAACACTCATTATGCTTTGATTTGTAGTTTATCGATTAATGGATTATTTCAATTTCATTTGTGCGTGACCACAACGTTCTAATTATGTCTACAAGAAAATAATTGAACAGTGACATACGCAATTGGGAAATTCACGACAACTTGATAAAAGGATGTTAGCTGTCTGAAATCCCTGGATGACATTTCCTTAATCGGTTGGTAATACAGTGTTCCCCTTGATTAGTCTTTGCAAAGATTGATTACACATCCGCATCTTGCCTAATATTTCATTTAACCCGTGTATCCAAACCAAGTAAGAAGAGGTCCATGATGGATGGAACTGACACATTTTCATCAATATCAAATGGTATTTTCGGATTATCTTATCACTCTCTATGCTGAATGTGGTTCATGGCCATCCTTTCTTAATAAGCTGACAAGTTTTTTGCCTAATATTTCATTTAACCAGTGTACCCCAACCAATTTAGAAAAGGTGATGGATGGAACTGTCACATGTTCATCAATATTAAATGACTTTTTCTGATTATGTTATCACTCTCTTTGCCGAATGTGGTTCATGACCATCCTCTTTCCATAAGCTGGCAAGTTTCGCTCATGAATTATGATTAATGACTTCATATGTTAATAAATACTTGACGACTTGTAAAGCTTTACTTGTGATGCTTGCGGCAGCTATCCGAGAAGGAGAGGCGCCAGGTTGTATATAGCGCTGAACATGCTCAAATATATCACACCTACAAATAAAGGTAAAATTTGTTTTCTAGAAAAAAAAAGTAGAATCAGTCTTTCTCGTACTTTTATCATCAAAATTTTGTCTTGTACGCTAAGATATGCAAAACATGTGATAATTCAAAAAAGGGTTCGTCAAGACAAACGTGTTTTTTTTTCACTACGAAATAAAGATGATTACGGTCTGAAAAAAAAATTACAAGGAAAACCTTAATTGCTTTTTTTTCCCAAAATGAGAGATGAAAGTGAGGGTTGGCTGAAAAAAGGGGGAAAATGACAAAGAAGTCCATTAATTGTGATTTTAGTGTGAAAAAAATTTGACCAACAAAAAGAAGAAGACAAATGTTTGAATTCCCAAATAAACGTAATTTGTGTCTCTACGTTATAGCATACCAGCCTATGGGGGGGGGGGGGTGCTTCATCAATCCTAGCTTCCCAGGGCCACGGAAACATAATATGAAGGAGTGTTTCAGAATTTCCAAAATGTCTTTTAAAGAGAGTAGCTTGCTGACAGAAATGTACCACGAACAAACATTTAAAACACTCCAATCATGTGTCGGTTATATTTTCTGCTCATCAATGATTGCTGGGGATTTCTTAATGCTTTCTAGCATTTATTAATAAATATTACCCCCCTCTCCGATTTGTGTTCACCGTGTGTTCATAATCACTGGCGTACAGATGGGAACGGGTGAGGGGGGCCATGGCCCCCAAAGTATCATGAACAAGAAAAAAAGAAAAGAAAAAAAGACAGAAAAGGAAATTAAAAGGGTGACGTATTATATGATTTTCTGAATATTATGTCAAAACCTATCAAATTTGTATGAAATAGCTAAAAACGTTGGTGCTTCGCTGCCTCGCATTTTATTTTCAAATTAATTTTTTTTCTCTCCATCTGCCATATCTGGCCCCCTCACCAATTTCGGCTCAGTGCGCCACTGTTCATAAAGAAATTCCGTGGTCTGCTTGTACTTAAATTCAGTGGCTCTTATTCTGAAGTCGGGTTTAACTTAAACTCAGGTTTAAAGTTGTGGTTTCAGTATGGATAGCCAATTGTTACATAAATCACTAACAGTATAGATATCATATTTCAGCTCATTTGACTCTCAAATCATTCATAATCGTCTAGGAAGTATAAATAAATGATTGTCTTCACCATCGATGAATCAGGAAAGAGCACAATAAACATAAGAAACATACAACTTAATAAAAAAAAATTGACACTTTTGGCTTCCCATAATTTTAGCACAGAGTTAGACCATGGTCTAAGTTATCACGGCTTAACACGGACTCTACTCACCATTGCTTTGTCATGATTCTAACTCAGATCACATTATTAATATGACGTCTTTTCTTCTCTCTCTCTCTCTCTCTCTCTCTCTCTCTTTTATTCATCATTCCAGCTGTTTTCTTCCCGTCGAGGATAATATCATATTTGCCTTCCTAGTTCCTGGTCTACTTATCATCATGGTAAATATGCACAACAGTTGTTCACTTAACATGTTTAAAGGTATTCTCTAGTGCGCTTCAAGAACCAGAAGTTAAACATTAATCATTTTATGTTCACTTATCTGGTTCCACAATAGAAATATCGATAAAAAACATTGGAATGGGACAAATCCTTTATCAATCAATCTTTCAGTCAATCAATTAAACAATCAATCGATCATTAAAAAATCAACCAATAAATCATTTCAAAAAATCCGTCTAATTATGTGAATATTACAATTTTGAAATTTATTTCACATCGGTATTAAGCTACAAATCACACACGTCATAACATTTGAAAGTATCGAAATGAGCTTTGCTAAGATATAAATAAGTAATATATTAATTATAGCAGTAACTATAAGCGTTTTTTTTTCTTTTAAGGGGGTAACTGAATAAAGAATGTGTAGTCTCTCACTGAATGTGTGTTATAAATAGCTAGTATAGAAATATGCCACTTCAGATATCTATTGATAGTAATGAGACTTTAATCTATAATTTCATTAGTATTGTAAATGTATTACTTGGTTTCGTTATCATTGTAGCATGGATGTACAGAGTTGTGAGTTAAGGTGTATCATTCAAGTGGGCCTACATTACAAGACTACACCACTTAGAATGTTGCATTATGGGTTAGCAAAATGGCCGGATATGAGTAGTTTATGACTCGAGGCAGTGCTAAGGCTGCTGTTTTGGATTTATTAAACCTTTCTGATAAATTGCAAGAACGAGCCGTAAAAACTCGTTATTCTTGCTCAAGGTGTCACTGTTGCCAAAATATGATTATTATTCTGATATTATAAGCTGTTAAAACATTCTTCTTGTCAATATTCTAAAGTTATTCTAAACTACAACTTATATAAAACTTATGTCATAACATTTTGAAGTATTTTTTTGGTTTTATTTTATTCCATAGACCAATTACACATGTTTATGTTATGTTCTTTATGAATACATCACGACGAAGAAGAAAGATAAAAAGAATCTCCCGCAAGTCTTGTCGGTGGTGTAAGTATAATTTCCGCTTACACTCTTATTGTGAAATTATGCATACTTTCAAAATGTCATCAATATCTATTTGACACCCACTTCATGTAACGTTGTCGTTTTGCAGTACATTACATTATACTTTATTGCGTTGATGTATCTTGGTGCTCTTTTAGGGGCTCCGTTTATAATGTTTTACATGAATTCATAAAATTATGCATGTGTTTAATGAATGATTAAGACAGAGGTTTCTTCGAAAATCTTTTCTGACAAAAATCAACGTAAAGAAGGATGAAGGCGATACATGAAATTAATTAAATTCAATTATTTCCATATTCAAATCGAACAGTATAAAAACATAATAGATAATACATAAATGAGTTGATTAAAAATTACCAAAGATAACAATATCAAAAGCGTCAAAAATTACACAGAACAAGCAAAGAAACAAAACATGTATGTAACCTGAATATGGAGGAATTGCCAAAAACCAAAGACACTTATCAAGGGCAATCCCAGATTAATTATTTCGTATAGCCTTCTCAATATCACTCTACCAATTTGATGCTCCTTTTATCATGTTTACCATCGCCATTTTACTCCAATCACCCTCTAAAGTATTCCTATTCTAATCTATCCTCTTTGACAGGCCTAACGCGAGAGCATGTGCAGTGGTATCGGCCTTCTTACTTCTTGATTGGTCTTTTTTCGTGTTAGCACTTCGACTCAATGTCACAGCAGTCAACGTCTTATGGGCTTTTAACAAATTAGTAGAAGTAAGTATTTTTACCTGTGGACGCACCATGCTTTCTTCTTGATATAAACTTCATCCATATTAAAGTCTTCCATGCCTCAAAAGCTCCGAGCCTCTTTTTATTTGTTCTATTTCCCCACTTTTTTTTCGGGGGGGCATAAAAGAGGGATATTGGTCTTCCAAAACCGCTTTCAGTAACTCGCTGATCTGGACCATGCAGTCCCGGGCTAAGTCGTAAAATATCAGTTTATGAACATGATGAAGGGCAGTTCTGTGTTTGGAATACTCTTTTTTTATTGTATATCAATCTCGATCCATATCTGGGGCCCGTAGCATAAAACTTTTTACCTGAGAAAACTCAGAATGTTTTTACCGGAGTTTTCGTCCTGTGTTAAAGTCAATGGCAGAAATCAGACTAACCTTAGTTTTCAGTTTTTACCAGAGTTTTCTCAGGTAAAAAGTTTTATGCAACAGGCCCCAGATGTTTACAATTTTGTGATAAACAGTTATTATAACACGTTTTAGAAATGGCAAAGTGAAAATGAAAAATGCAACAATCATATCGATAGTTTTATTTGTATAGATCAAGCCCAGGGAAAATTTGACACGAGAAAGCGATTGTCTTTACTAGTATTTATAAATAAACGTTCACTGCACTCGGTCGCAAACAAGAAGCCAGAAGAGCTGGCGTTATGTCACACTGGCATCACTTTGGTTAGCTCGAGAACATGTCGACGGATACTTTTAAAGTAACTTTTTTCATTTATATTTCTATATTAATACTTTTATTCATACTATTTCAGAAGCATAATCCGAAGCATAATTAATATCTTTTTATTCTTTGTTTGTTTTCAGAGTATTTGCATATTTTTCCTCTTTGGAGTCTTCAGTACCGAGGTAAAAAAAATCAATATCAAATATTTGTTCAATGTACTATTGTTTTAACATTGACAATTTGTTATTAATTTGATTTTCATTGAAAAGAGATGTATCGGTATTTCCGTCATATTAATCAGTGAAATTTACTCTAGAGGAAACAAAAATCCTCTTCCTTCTACCTAAGCTAACTTATTAATTCGTTCCATTCTTTGTGGTTCAAGTTTTAGTACAGTACATTATCCTATACATACATGTATGTATTGTCAGGGTTGAACTATGGCTAAGAGGTGGTAGAACATTATTGTCACATAAAATTCTGAGGGGACGAGCTTTAATAGCAATAGGTTTTCGCAACAGTAAAACGCTTTCTGGAACGTAGAACTTGTATTGCCTAATGCCCTTCACGACAATGAAGTCTTTGTCGGGGGTTGGAGAATCGAAACAGTCGATTGGTCCATGGCTTTGCAATTTTTCGTCAGCTCCTAAACATTGAACGAAACTGCTGTGTGCTTGCATAGATTCTGTGTGGCGGTGCAAAAAACTTCCTAATTATACGCTTGCTTAGATAGCGTTTAACACTTTATACTTTATCAGAAGTCTCTAAGCGCTCAACATTAATTCAGCATACGGTAATTACCCTGGCTTTAGCAGAGCAGCTTTTACGCGCTCTGCGTTTTAAGGAAATAAATTCTTACCAGGTACCCATCCAACTCACCTGGGTTGAGTGCAGCACAATGTGGATACATTTATTGCTGAAGGAAGACACACAATGGCTTGGAATCGAACCCATGTTCCCTAGATTGAATGACGACGCCTCCTTATTGAGTATTAATGGTTCCATCCTCAAAACCTTTGTCTACTCGCAACATACCAGGGATAGGCCTACTTCTTTCATCCGTAGAATTGCCATTACCCGATAACATCTTCGTCCCAAACTTAGAACAAATTTTACGATCATGCTCGATCGTTGCAGAAAGAGTTGCAATTTAATGGTAGTCTAAAAATCAAAGGCGCATGCGCTTGCTTTTTATTATTTGCATTCAAACTCAACTCCCTCTGCAATGTGTCCACTTAGGCCTACATTGTGACATGATATGTATGATGTTGTTGTTTAAAAATGATGTATTTGGCTGTACGATTGATTTTTCCTTTTCCCTCTTTCTTCCAACAACATTTGAAGGTTCAAACAGAATATGAAAGACGTGTTGGACCATGCTGCCCGTGGTTTCGAAAGAGTTCTCGAGCGGTCATGGACTCACCGTCACCGCGACCTGGCTGGCGGGACGAGATCTCACAGATCAGTAACATGGGCGAGAACAGTATCGCTATGGACAATGAAAGCTCTGTTGTTTACGCTGGTCTTAATTCCAATAATAATACCACCAGTGTTGCATCATCGTCTTCGAATCACGCACAGGGGTCAGCGACCTCGCGGTTCAACGCAATCCTCAACTCCAGTCTGAATTCGAGTGGGAGGGCGAATACGATATCGGGTGCGCTGATGGGCAACGGTAATGGGGAAGCCCACGGCTCAGAAGGGACCAGCAAACAGAACGGACGAAACGGATCCAAAAGGATACTGATTGATCATAAGAAAGCGAAGGACGCCCTCAATGATTCGACTTCATCCATTGCTTCCACTGTTGCGTCAACGTTAAATCTAAAAGTAATTTTAAAGAACCGCTTTCTTTCGCAGTGTTGCTATTTTCTTCGCTCTTTCTCACCCTCATCCGCCTCTTAATAAATATGCAAAATAATGAATAGTTCACAAAGAGGGTATATTGTGACACTTTGACTCCATTTTAACAATAAGTCTAGCTTTGCAACGTATTCAAGTTATAAAGTATCTAAAATTTTCGTTTTGACCCCCCCCCCCCCATTGGAAAAGGCAAATTAATTTGCTGTGGTGTTAATTTAATTATGTGGTAGACTTGACTTAATTTTGCTATTAAGAAGAAATGGAGGCTACCAAAGTTGAAGCACTAAAAACATATTTATTTCCACTTTTTATTTTACTAACTTCACATCTAACTTAGATGTAATTGTGACTAAATTTAATCAGCTTTCAATTAAATTCAAAATTTCTTTGAACTTAACTTAGATTTGCATTTAAGTAATGTCATTATTGCAATCATGATATTAATTTTGATCGACTTTGAAATTAACTTAGACTTATGATTTTTTTTTTTTTTTTAAGTTAATCTAAATTTCTGTCTGCAGTTTATGTTGGTACCTGGGGTATGGGGTACGTGTGATTTAAAACAAAACCAAGAACGCACACACATTTTGAATGTCTCCAGTTGTAATATCCATCGCGTGATTTTTGAATAGTGAAATTCTGGGCGGTGAGTTGAAAAATATATATTCAGTTTCCTGTAATGATAAAACAAATATTAATAAATTTGCTGTTGGTAACATATTGCTGCAAAGTAACCAGGCAAATATTGTACTTAGATAACACTTTGTGAGCTTGAATGTAAATATTGAAGATACGAAAGTAAATAAAAAAATCAAGCAAAATTTCAAAATAACATCCTCTTAATTCTAAATAGATCTAATTCCTTGAAACTTAGAGTGAACTTTCATATGTGTGTTATATATGTTATTTGCTTTAAATTTCTCTACTTGCAGGCCAAGCTTAAAGTGTTTCCAGTTCGTAAAATGACAGATCAGACTGAGCATGTGAAGATGACCAACACGGACCAGTCAGACTCTCCCGATGATAGCCGGGAGACCAGCCCTCAACCGGCACCAAAGAAAAGAGTCGGCTGGGGAAAGATAATGGCGGGAAAGACGTGATCATTAAAATCTAGGTTGATCCAAGAACGCTTGTTTGGCAGAACCGCGGATGTGTCTTTCAAATGACTTTACATGTTAACCGGCAGAGACGGAGCACCTGGCAGGACCGGTATCAAGGCGTGGTTTTCTGATGTATCCGTCTCCGAAGAAGAGAAATAGAAATTACAGTTCAGATGAAACTTATGATATCGATATAGACATCGCTTACTTGTTGATGCCATACCGATTTTACCGATATTTGTTTCGGTATGTTGGTGAAAGAAAAATTCAGAGGGAAGATTGATGAAAACCTAAATCTGAATAAGTACAGCTTCGGAACAAAGAATCGATCTTAAGGATCGTAGTATATGCACAACATACAACCATTAGATGGTTGGGTTTTTTTTTCTTTTCATAAAGAACAAATGGACGTATAGAATTCCAACTCTCGATATCAATAGGTGGATAGAGCTTCCACGCGCTGTTTTGAGACCACCGGAAACAGAAGAAGTACTCCTAAAGGTCAATTGTGCACGAGGTTCCACACTTTTTTATTCGCCTGTGCTTGTGAGTACGTGGAGTACTTTCCGCGTCTTTATGTGGGCCCCATATAGGTCCTACTGTTTATTGTGTCATGGAGAATTTTGCCTTGGCCTCAAAAAGTCATGCGTGCAAGCGTGCGTCATAGAATTACGTGCTGATTTCAGCTCCATTCAGCTTTAATAGTGTACCGAAGCGATGACGCCAGTTGCCATGCATAGTGTCATGGCGGCCTGGTTCTACACAAATGAACCCGCCGAATGAAAGCGTGTGTTTCTCATAGGAGAGAATGGCTGCTATCGCAATTTGATCGCTTGCAGGCTATCTTTCAGACGAGCCAAATACAAATGTGTACAGACGATCGTCAGCTGCGACTCTGTTCAGAACCAGCCCGCCATGACACCATGGCAACTGACGTTATACTTCGGTATTCTATATGTAATGTATACCAATGATTTCAACGTGGCATTGACTAAACAAACAAGAAGTGATACATGTTGAGGCTTGACGTATAGGCCTACATAATTCATGTATTGAACATTTTGATGCCAACCATTTGTATCAGACTGATATCCTACATAGAAGAAACATAATTAAAACAATTTAATTGAAACGATGCCATCATTCTTTATTCCCTATAAGATAGTTTTTCCACTGCTTTCAGATAATCGATTTATAGTCATGATTATTTACGTATGCAGGTAGTCAAGACAGGATTGAAAAAAAATTATTGCAAAGTCACTTAATAACAAACTAAGTGGTTATTTTGACATTTGATGCCTTAATTTTCTTCAAAGACCTTGATAATTTTTCATAATATTCCTCATTCAAACTACAAATGAAAGAGGTGTATGAATACCATTATTGCAAAAAGGATTGGGGTAAGGCAATCAGAGGTTCATATACTTTGAAGGAAAAGTACAGCGCCTGTTTTTTTTTTAAGTCTGGCTTTAGCCCCGCAGCCTTCTACAGCGCGGTGGCATTTCAAGGAATACATTCCTGCCAGGTACCCATTCATCTCACCTGGGTTGAGTGCAGCACAATGTGGATGAATTTCTTGCTGAAGGAAATTACGCCATGGCGTGGATTCGAACCCACGACTCTCTGTTTCAAAGTCAGAAAACTAATCTACTGGCCCACAACGCTAATTCTCGGTGTGGACCCACCGTTGATTTTGTTATGTTGTGTAGAGTTTGCCAACGTTGTTAATGTCAATAAAATGTCCAAAAGTAACCAAAAAATATCTAGGTCTACCCAAAGTGTCCGCAATCTTAAACATGTCGTGCACACGGTATTTAAAGTTATATATATAATTTTTTTTTACAAAGCCAGTCTTTCTGTTCAGTTTGCCCGGAGGCGTTAATCTTCCATTTTCGTAATCATGTAGATATTTCTTTTCGATTTCGTCCTATTTTGTCGACTAAAGAGTAATTTGCTATGTTAACAAGCATTCTTTCTGTGAACATAATTAATTGCACAATGGTGTATATATCTTGAATAATTATAGTTATGCTGCTGTCTACTAGTTTATACAATGGTCTTGTTTATTTGATTTTCCAGGGGGTGTTTCACAAAGATTGACTTATGGGGTGTTGCAAGAAACTTGCGATCAATTGCAAGTCTATTTTTGGTCCCTAAAGCAATCATATGTCTTGCAGTTAATTGCAAATTAGTGATTGATGGCCAATCTGCTCCTTGAACAAGAAATTTAATCTGATTTGCTATAACTAACGTTGATCTATCAGTTGTAAAATTGCAACAGAATATTTGCAATTGATTGCAAATATTTTCTTGCAAGCCATACTTAAATCTTTGTGAAACACCCCCAGGACATTTACATTCTGAAAAAAAGTTTTTTTAATGTCTCTATATCCACCACGTGTAAACTTTTACTGACATTGTGTCGCCAACAGCAACGGGTGTGTATATAGATACTTGTTATATCACCATTTTATGACGAGGGATTTGGGCTTGTCATTTGTCCCATAACACCCATCGATATTAATAGGTGGATAGAGCTTCCACGCACTATTTTGAGACCACCGGAAACAATTAAAGTACTGACCAAAAGGTCAAGCGCGCGCAAAGTTCCACACTTTTTATGTTGAGTGTAGTCTGCAGGCACAGACCCTGATTGAAACTTTGATCAATAATTGGGTCTCCGCGCAAAGACTAGCACATACAAAACTTGCTGTTTCAATACAGGCCTTCAGTACATAAGGCATTAGTAGGCTGCACATTCAGACTCTTGACTCGAATGAATGGTTTGCCAAGCAGACTATATTGCGTGTGCGTGTGTGTACGTGGAGTACATAACGCGTTGATATGGCCTTTATACTGTTTATTGTGTCATGAAGTACTTTTCCTCGGCCTCAAAGGTCGTGGGTGCGCGCATGCAAGCTCCATCCAGTTTATTGATATCAATGGTAATAGTCAACTGATGCATTATGGGTCAATTGCATCGTGGGTT
Organism: Lytechinus pictus; assembly: GCF_037042905.1. NCBI lineage: Eukaryota > Metazoa > Echinodermata > Echinoidea > Temnopleuroida > Toxopneustidae > Lytechinus > Lytechinus pictus. Next base: position 29,109,661 of record NC_087252.1, on the reverse strand, counting down.
AGGACTGATCTGGGCCCCCTCTTACAAAGAGTAACGATTGATCCAATCAATCGTAACTCTATGGAAATCAATCAGTGTCATTTTTTTCTGCAGGATATTTGCAAAATGTCCTTTGTAAACAAAGGAAAACATACCAAATTGTCAAGAAATCCAAAAATTTATGGATATACATTCATATGTAAATTTTTTTAACAAACATTCATTTTAGATGTGGACTTTGCTGGCTTTCCATAGTTACGATTGATCGGATCAATTGCAACTCTTTGTAAGACAGGCCCCTGATAGTCGGAAAAATCTGATTACCAAGGGAGCGTTTCAAAATCATTTTCATTCGACAAGTTTTCAGATCTGACATCTTTCCCTGATGTTGATTGGCTGAGAGGCACTGTTCCTAAGGTAACAGTCGGATAAAATGGGACTTGTCGGATAAAACGCCAGACAAGTCCTTTTATGAAACGCTCCCAAGATAGCAATGAACGGTAATACGCAAATTTGAATTAGTGCCTGTAGAACTGAAACCTGCTTAACGATTCAGTATATACGAAATTTTGCCTTATCGTCCGACAGAAAAAACCATAATATGTTTGATTATAAATGAACAAAACAAAAACTAGAACAATCGTGTACTATATTTCGCGTGTAATTACCTCCAATACTGATATCATTCAGTGTGTTAATGTTGCTGATATACTACACATTGCCATGCCTAGTTATCTGCGTAACAGGAGGAGGATTGTATTGCCATCAAATTATTGGAAATATTTTGTGTTGTATGTTTTTTTTTATCGAATACTCAGAATGAGTTAATTATTCGTTGTGCCCGTTAATTTTGTGCGTTAATAATTTTCGGAATCGAACACACACAACGATGTTTACCTATCGTACGTTTCAAGCTAATTTCAATTCATAATCAAAATGGATTGAAATAGGTTGAAACGTACGGTAAGTGAACATATTCGCGTCACTTGCGAAAAACTCTTTAAAATTACCCTTAACATTTAAGCATCTAGTTTTTTTTCACTCTGAGTACTGTTTAAAACATTTCTTGAAAATCAATAGACCTTTGGGGAGTTTACATTTGACAATACATTTGAATATCGTACTGTATAATGTTCAAAATCATCGTACGAATACCTATTTTCAAATCTGTGACTATGCGATCATCCTTCTTAGAATAAAAGCGAATTTAATATCTAGTCGTAATGACGTCATAGCAGTCGTACGATTGGCTACGATTTGAAAGTAATTTGGCCTTTACTCCGAAATTAAGGCTTGCAATCTTTCAAAATGGTTATATTAGTATTCATTCAATTAATTTTAACCTCAAATAAAATGATATGTTCCATTCACATTTTTCAGAAAATGAGCAAAATGCGATTTGTTCCAAAATCGGATCGCGAGCAGTCGTAAGGTGTGCGGTGGCTTTTACATGAGCCGAATTTAAATATCGATGCCATAAAGGTATCACAGGCCTAAATAATTTCCCATAGACTCGTGTGTTAAAGGGGCACTTTAAAAAAATCATAAAAGATAAGGAGGATATTCGAGGGTTGAATGTTTACTACCAGTTGATAGGATATATGTCTGGCATTCCATATCTGACCAGGAAAGGGTACCTCGTCCGGCTCATTTGGCATTTATGAAGACTACACCTGACAGGATCAAATTCATCACTTGAGAGAGTAAAATGGCCCTAATTCTTCCGCCAGTAAAAAATAGTTCCAAAGTGGTGATATATCTTTCCAATTTGAAAAAGGAAGTTCAGTAGGTTCCCTCCCTAAAGAATCAGTGTTAGATTGTCAATCATATTCATTAATTTTTGTCAATCAGCAATATCAAATTTAAATATATTTTGCCTGCCAGTTGTAATTAGGCCCGTGAAACCTAATGATACATATTTTGAATCATCACCTTGTGAGGAATACAAGGTGGCGTACTTCATAAATAGGTTGGCATGGTAAACAACAAGCTTTAAAATCGCTAATATTATAATTGAAGAAAGATAAATTCATGATTTTTTTTCATATGACGAGGGAATGCCAGTTGCTAATCTTTCGATGGAACTAAGCAATCGAGCCCCCAAAATACTATTTCTGAGTACGAAAGAATGTTTTTATCAATATAGCGATGTGATTTTATTACAACCCTTTCCAAAAATAGAATATGTATATCATAATAATAATATATATTAATAATAATGATAATATAGGTCTATTTACCCAGGGAAGCCACTTCAGTTCTGGAAACTGTTCTCCCAGCGGGCCCTGCTATTATTATTACCCCCGGCTTTAGCTGGGCTGCCTAGGCAAGGAGGCAGTACCTAGAACAAAATGTTATATTTTTTCCCGATGTCATTGGTGTACATTTAAACATCATAGGACAGTTTGTATTCTATACATGATAAACAACAATTTGCTAGGAACCTCTAATTTTGCTGGGCACTCTTTGTTTTCCTGTAACTATGTTCATTATTGCAAAGAGACAGATACTCATTGATGACTTGAAATTGTTAGCGAGTATTTCGCACTGTTGGATTGATGTAAATGATATCGAATTGTGAGTCCAGATTCACATTAGTCGATCTATATCAACTGTTAATTGATGTAAATGAATATCGAAATTGTGAGTCCAGATTTACATTAGTCGATCTTTATCAACTGTTGATGGAAATGATATTGTGAGTCCAGATTTACATAAGTCGATCTATATCGAGTGTTGACGTAAATGAATATCGAAATTGTGAGTCCAGAATTACATCAGTCGATCTATATCGACTGTTGATGTAAATGAATATCGAAATTGTGAGTCCAGATTTACATTAGTCGATCTATATCGAGTGTTGATGTAAATGGGCAGACTGCCCCCCCCCCCTGACGAGTCACAACTGATCCAGGGGACGTGCCCCCCCCCCCTCCCCTGAGAAGCAAAATTAATAATTTGTAATGTATAAATGCAACTTGAAGACCTTTTTTTTTTTTTTTTTTTGCTTGTCAAATTTTTTGGCGGACGAAATATCCTCCCAAAAAATTGCCCCCCCCCTTTTGGAAAATCCTGGGTACGCCGCTGGTATGGTCCCATATACTGTTAATTGTGTCATCATTGTCGTGGAATAATTTTTATGTGCTTCAAGGTCGTGTGCCGGAAGCATATAGGAGCTCCATCCAGCTTTTTTTTACATCGATGGTTTTCATCATTATACAAGTATATATTCCGAGTATTTACTCCCCATCACGAAAGCAAGTTACGGGTCTTATTTTGGCCATGATTGAGTTAGATGTTTTTAGTTGAAACATCTAATTGAAAATGTATATGATTAATGATCAGTGGCGGATCCGGGGGGGGGGGGCACATCCGGCTGGCCGTGCCGGAATATGTCGTTCATACAACAGAGAACCCCCCCCCCCCCCTTGTTTTGTTTTTTTGTTAAATTTTCCTAGGGAACATGTGTCCCCTTCCAATATCCTGGATCCGCCCCTGATAATGATAAACGTGTGAAATAGAAGCTCACAAATAATGGATCGATTCTCATTAAAACCCTCTTATTTGCATACATATATCGCAGGTATGTTACGCAATCGATTCGTGCAAAAAAATTGTTGTGATTGAGAAATTGTACAGAAAGTGACTTATTTATATAACCAAACTTTGATCAAATAATGCATGGAAATAATAAATCAGATCATTTTTAATAATAGCTTATTTAAGGTGTAGAAGCTGATTATCATTTTCTTTAAGGCAGAGAAAGTCATTGATCGTGAAGGAGCTTCCCCGGGGGCTGGGGGCAGTCAAATATGGTACACATGCGTGGCCAGCATTGACCAGTCTTTCAAAACCACCCTTTCCTTGAAAATGTGAGTTTTGATACCGTTAACGAGTGCACGCGCGGCCCGCGTCCAAAGCTGAAAAAACACCCCTTTAAACGCATTTTTTTTGGGGGGGTCACGCATGTGTACAGCAATATATTTGACTGCCCCGCCCCCCCCCCCCGGGGGAGCGTCAAAGAAAATTGCGAAACATTCATTAAGAGTACTGAGAATGGAGAGAGGGGTGCATGGCGAGAGAGAAAGGGAGAAGGAGGTGAAGTGTGATCAGGAGAGGAAACGAATTATAAGCTTACAACCAAATTAGGCTAAGGTGTTTTGGTAGGGATGTGAGTGCGCATGGGAGTGCGTTTAATCCCTCGTGTTTTTCTATACTAACTCGTGGCACCATTTAATTAAAAAAGTTTCTATTGTCCACTTTCATTGAAAGCCAATTGGAAAGAAGAATAGTCATTTTAAAACTGACAATCTTGCCCCTTAGTAAGAATATTTAATTGACAGTTCATTTTCATGCTACATTTTGTGTGTAATGCCATATGTGTCACGGGACTTTCTTGTCCCTTTAAAGGAAACCAAAATACAAGGATAGAATCCATCTTATCAGAAAGAATAAAATGAGAGGAGCAATCTAAAACTTGTTTCCTCAAAATCGGTTATAGAATAAGCGAGTTATGAGAGTTTGAAAAGTCTTGTTGTTCTTTCTGTGATGATCCTCAAATTGGCAAACAGGCTTCAAAATGGCCGATCTTGGTCAACTCCCCATTTGTTTTGTACACAAATTTTTCAGATTTTCGCCTTTATTTTACATATTTCACATTATCTTCTCCTGACCTTGACATATGCGGTGTAAATTATATTTCGCCATGTTATACACAGAAGAGAGCGAGATGCAATTTGAAAGTTAATGGGGAATATTTGTAAATTTGTGTACTAAACAATTGGAGTGCTGTCCACCAAATCTGTGATTCTGAAGCATGGTTGCCGATTTGAGAAAAAAGTACAGCAACACTTTTTAAACGTCCATAATTATTGCTAATTTCTTATCCGATTTTGATGAAACTTGTTTTAAATTGTTCCTCAGTCTCATTTCACTCTTTCCAATAGGATTGCTTCTCTTCATTTGTTTTGGTTTCCTTTAATATCGTCAGTGGTTGGTAATACACATAGCCAGGGGACCGAAGCGCCCCCCCCCCTATTGGTTGCGCAAAAAGAGGGGGAGGAAAGATTTTAAAAAGGCAGTAAAAAAGGAGGAAGAGGAGAGAAACGAAGAAAGAACAGAAGATAGAGAGAGAGAGAAAAGTGAATGAATAAGGGAAGGAGAAAATGGTAAATTAAAAAACTTTCAGGTCATTACATTAAAATTGAAAATTTGAAATTATGCTCGCGCTTTGAGCTCGTATTGCCGGTTGAAGGAAATAATAATCTGCTCAATCTTGAAAACGGGGCTTAAATTTTCAAGTCAATATGCTTAAATTGTTCTGTGCGAATTTAGATTTTTCATTACGCTAGTGTTTCAGCTGGATACACATGTTTTTCATTGAAAAAAGGTGTTGTATGTCAAAGAATTTCGAGCTCCCATTATTATTAGTGAGATACGTATATACCGCATACATTCGTAATTCCAAAGCTTCGTTATTCCGAAGGTTCGGATATTCCGAAGTTTCGTTATTCCGAAGGTTCGTATTTCCGAAGGTTCGTTAGTCCGAAAACGAAATGAGGTTCGTAATTCCGAACGTTCGTTACTCCGAAAACGAAATGAATAACGGACCTTATTTCGTTTTCGGACTAACGAACCTTCGGAACATCGAACCTTATTTCGTTTTCGGATTATCGAACCTTCGGAATCACGCCACAAATGTTCGGATTAACGAACCCTTTTACGTTTTCGGATTAACGAACATCGAGGTATAGGCAATTTACGTGTATCGGAATTACGAACCTTCGGAATTACGAAGTGTAACCAAAACCTACCCTCTTAAGGAATTCCAACAAAAAGCATACATGGCCCTGGGAAGCGGGCCGGTGCTGGGGGTGCTTCAGCACTCCCAAAATTTTCCTGGGGGTGCTGCGTGTGTTATTTTCCATAAGCAGCACCCCCTGAAAATCTGGTAGGTATGATGAATGACAGAAATGCATATGTAAATGAAAGACGTTTTGTAGGACCCCCACCATGCCTAAGAATTTTCCTATTCAGTGCTTCAAATAGTGCTTAAATTCACCCTTTTTCAGATCAAAATATCAAATGTTTTCAGCTCGCGCTCATGATGTTACTAATTTCACGTTTATTTGTTGGTATAAAGAAGATATAATTTGGATTTTGATAGCCTAAAAAATCTGTAAAATCTCTATTTGCCGGAGGATTCATTTTAGCAAGATTGTCACCCGTCAGAGAAAAACAAGTAATGAAAATACTTACAATGTCTTTTGGATCCTCGACTACGACTAACTTGTTAAATTTAATCTCATTCACTTCCGATCTATTATTTACCAAGTTCATTGCTTGTTTAATCACCTTCCATGTATTTTGCATGTCATTTTTAAAGATTTGCAAACGATTAATAAAATGATTTTTCTTTTCGAAGCGAATTAGCATGATTTTATAAAGTGTATATTTCCGTTTTGACTGTTCGGTACCTTTTGTTTTGTAGTAAAGATTATTCTTCTGATTTATTGATCTTGATATAAAATTTGAAATCCAGGTTAATTTATAATCAATATTTTCTAAATTGACTCCTAGGCGAGCTAAATTCTTTGCAATAACTTTGCGTTTACTTGAACTGGGGTTGTTGTTGTTGTTGTTATTGCTTAACGATTGAGCAAGTGGATAATGGGCTAAGATGGGGGAAATGGACGGATATTTCCGAGGGAACAAATAAGGTTCGTTAATCATTTCGTATTCGGACTAACGAACATTCGCAATTACGAACCTCATTTCGTTTTCGGATTAACGAACCTTCGGAATTACGAACCTCATTTCGTTTTCGGACTAACGAACCTTCGGAATTACGAACCTTCGGAATAACCGAACCTTCGGACTAACGAAGCTTCGGAATTACGAATGTATGCGATTGTAAGAATCAGAGTGAGGATCGACGTTAGAAAATATATCATCTATTGACGCAGCAGACGAATAAGCAACACGAGTTGGTTTGGAAATCAGTGGCAAGAATGAAGCAGATAACATTAATTCGACTGAAGAGCACTGTCAGAAGCGGATCTAGAGGGGGGGTGGGGGGGGGTTGCAACCCCCCCAAAAAAAATCCGGGGACCATTTTTTTAAATCTTATCTTTTTATTTTACAAATTTTCATGGAGGTTAATTTGGCAACGACCTCTATACCAAAAAGAGTGGTGTTTTAGATGCAAGAAAACGCCATTTTCACACACAGATTTTCAAAAATTTTCCCTACTGTGGGAGGGGGGACACCCCCCTCCCACACCCTCCCCCCTCGCTCGCTCCAATCGCTTGGACTCGGTCGCTACGCTCCCTCGCATACCACCCCAACCCCCCCCCCTTTATAAAAAGCTGGATCCGCCCCTGACTGTTATGGATATTTTTTCATCAAATCTATATTGAAGTCAAAAGAAATCTTTGTTGTTGAGATTAATATAATGTAATAAACCAGCCAGGTATAGGGATGGGCTGATGAAGTCATATCTCGATTTGTTCTCAGTATTTTAGTATAATTATGAAATAAGGTTTATTCGAAAATGTTCTACCAGGAACTAAAATAATTGGATTGACAACAGATTAAGTTCATTAGATATTTTTTGCTGCAACTTATTTTATCATAATGGAGATATATCCTTAACACATTTATGAAAAAAAATGAAACAATTAAATGATTTCAATAACATAAGAAAAAGGTAAGTAGGGATGTGATATCATCAGCCCACCTAATGAATATTCATGAAGGCATGCCAAGAACTATTTCACCTGAACTATGCAAATCATTGAAATTCAATAACTTCGTTATTTGTTATCAAAATTTTGATGAAATTCTCAGCATTTTGCTCTGTGAATTTTACTCTATTTATTTAGATATATACACAACAAAAAAAGTAAGTCCCCCCTTAAACAAACATCAATAATTTCCGAACCAATGCGAGTTTTTAATATATTTTTACATGAGCCTGTAGGTAATTTTATAAGCTACCCTCTGAGTAAACGTTATGGACGTATTTCACTTCATGCTTCAGTGAGCACCGTCAGAAGGCAAAAATGTCACTTTTCAAAAGTCACAAGCCAAATATCATGACTTTGATTCCATTTTATTGGAACTAATTCCACATTCTCATCATAAAAAATAGTCAGAAGGCTTGTAAAAGGTACTCTCTAAAAGACGATACAACTTTTTTGCCTAAATTTCACGGTTGAATAAACACAAGTCCAAATTTGCTATAATTTGATAAAATTTGATAAAAATGATATAATATGATGACAGTTATTTTTGGAAGAGTTTCTTCAACAATATTCATCGTTTCACGGTTCAATGAACATTTATTGAAAACAAAAAATACGATTTTCAAATATAATAGGCAAGTATTGGTTCATTTTGGGAACTGAAAATGATATTTTCTCAACTTTTTCGTTATGTTCATGACCAATTAACATGCTTCAATGATTCAAAGGCGTTTAATTAAATATCCACGCTTGAATGAACATGTGGAATGCGATTAGCTCTTTTTTACGTTATTGGAAAAAATGCAATTTGTTACTATGGATATCTGTCACAAACCTCCTTGCATAGTTCATTTGATTTGATTTTTATGAAAATCCCGATGTTTAATGCATCATTGAGCACACAATATTCGAAAATTATGCAAATGAGAAGAAAGTTCAAGGCATTGGCCCCACTCTGTGTAGTATCGAATGGTTATTTTGGTGTGCGCGCCTTTTGGATAGTGTTACTCTGAAGCCATGTACGAAGTTTCATGAAATAACTATTGGCAGAAGTAACAAAAACCGTCCATGAAACAAACCCTCATTTCATATTTGTTAAAATTTTGACTTCGTCTCTCATAGACTTGTGTACATTATGGGTGCACATGTTTAAGAATAAGTAACCCCTTATTCAATATGGTGGAACTTTTTTTCACGGCTGTCTTTAGCAATGTCATTTGGCGGTAATGTTTATCAACCTATGGGCAGAATTCTGTGCAAAAATGAAATCGATTTGTTTATTTATGGATGAGTGAGCACGCATCAAAGTGGGAAAATTGGTATTTTCAATGTCACAGACTCATTTTAAAGGGTAATAAAGTGAATATTGGGGGCAAATTCGGTTTCAAATAAGACTTTTATTGCTATTGTTTTTATCATCCATCATTTCTATCACCACACACTTTCCGAACTTTAAACATTTTCATGGTTGAGCGAGCACATTCGAAAACTTAGGAATGAATACTCTTTATATTGCATAAATGTATTATTTTCCTAACAATTTCTCATGATCAGTTTAATTTATGGACAAATCAGTGGTGGGTCCAGAATTTTAAAATGGGGGAGGGGCCTATAATCGGGGGAGCCACCAACATTTTCAAATTCTAACATGATCTAACAAGTTGCAGAGGATACTACCATAAACCCCTATGATGATACGTCACAATACAGGGGCCGGGGAAGGGTTTTCAAAGTGGGGGGGGGGGGCTGACCATGCAAAAAATCACAATCATATGGTTATTTTTACATTTTTTACATGCTTTTGGAAAAAAGTGGGGGGGGGGGGACTGAAGCTCCCCGCCCAGCTACCCCCCCCCCGCTTCCGCGGCCCCTGCAATACATTGTGCTCACTCAACCATGAACATTGATATCAAAATTGTGTGTGGAGTGGCTAAATGATGGATAGTAAAACAGCACAACACCGTAAAATTCACCTAAAGACAACATTTGCCCAACTTTGTATTTGCACAATCTGAAAAACGACTCTTGTGACTTTCAAAAATGGTCATTTTTAATTCAATCTTTAATTACTCATGCATGACTCAACCGATCAATCTTATTTTTCTCCAGGAGTTGCTTAATGAGTGTAGAAAACCACCTACGGAATATCATATCTCAAAATAATTCCGTTCAAAAGTTACAGCAATTTGATTTAGGGGGGACTTACTTTTTTTGTTGTGTATAGATATAATCAGCCCGGGGTGCCAAGGCCGTTGGCCAAGGCCCTGCCTTGCGGGGTGCATGTTGACGCCCTCTACTGATGATCCGTAACGAGACTTCGTTTCTCCAATTTCTGCTGGCGTGGGTAGATAGCAGAGCTCGAGAAATCATGAACTTACCTACCCAATTAACCCCCCTTGTTTTTGCTATAATTGCCTGTCTGGCAATCTCAATTGAAGCCGAAGACTTTCTCACATGCGGAGGCTTCATTAAATCAGAAATTCAAATAAACTTTGCAAGAATCGAGGTAAGGAATACGTTGATCATCCCAGTCATTGATTTTCTCTTTGGTCCCATGTATTTCAGTTGGTGTGTGTCTATCGCTGTTGCTCATCCGCAGTGGATTTACATCGTCGACATAAGTACCCAAATAATGTGAGCCGGAACTCATTCCGCTACTCACCATGCTCACCAGCGCTTTTTCTGCCTTCTGGTGGAAAAAACATTCAATTTTTAAAATATTTTTAAATATAAAAAGCACATAAAAAAGAGCAAAATTGCTGACCTTTGCCTTGAAAGTGGCTTCGCATGTCTCTTCGACGGAAATAAAAGGAAGGTCGTTGGTGGCGCTATAGAGTATAGTACTTAGGCCTATTACAATTCACAACCTTGCCCTTGGTTGGCTTAATCATGTTAATTCAGCTTGTCTGTATTTTTTAACTAGAGTCTAGACTCAATCTTGATTTATTCAATCATTGTATGCGCAATTCCAATGATTGTTTGATAAAATAGAGACACCAATAAGTGCAATAAGTTAAAAAACATACTTTTTATATTATTTTTGCTGACGATAATACTTTTTGGAAAATATTCAAAGCGATGACAAATTAAGCACAAAATATAGAAAATTCTACCTACCTTGAACGAAGCCCCGTAAGTGCTACTGTTCGTTTGTCACTTAACGTTCCACCAAAGTCTTTACATATTACAGTAAAAAGATTGGACACTGCTGACTTTGCGTAATGCTTTGCATCGATTTACGTGTAAAATAGTTTTTGTGCCTAGTCTTTCTCTTGTAGTGTCTTTGATATGAAGATAAATCGCGCGCCCTCTTTAAATTAGCTCATTAGACAAAAAATTTGGGAAATCGGCTCCGTATTTTGTCAACGGGAAGAAAAATTAATGCTTAAATGACGCTATTTGAGGGATATTCATATTAGGAGGAATTGACTTCACATCGTTTGGTAAGTTTTGTAGGAGGACTTGATTCTGTAAATCCTCTTATAAAATTTGCGGGAGTTTGTCGCAATTTTGCATGCGCCATGCCTTCAATTTTCCTGTACACGGCCGCGGCGGCAGTAATGCAGCCATGGGTGATCGCTAGTATCAGTAGAAATGAATGCAGACGCTAATTCCTAATAATAATAATTGGATTTATATAGCGCTTTTTCCAGAGGATACAAAGCGCTGAAATAAGGGTTGTTAGAGCTAGAAAAGTTGCTGAGGAGGTTTTGGTGGGTTGCGTGAAGATTGCGAATGAAGTATAAAATAAGTGTGTGGAGCTGGGTTTTACTGGCATTGTTGAGGTGCACAGGGGGAAGAAAGAGAATACACTCTAGTCTAGAAAATGCTGAGGGTCTGTCTCAAAGAAACCTACGAATTGTCTGGTATTGTCTGTTGATGAGGTCACGGCGCACAGATGCAGTGGCTGGACATGATGTCAAAACAAAGTGTTCTACATCTTCTTTATTAGCGGAACACAGTCGACAGATGTCATCAGCATGCAGCAGCCTCTCCAATTCTGACATCTATTCTAACTAACCACCCTGCCTGTGGGGAATCTACATGTAGATCTATTGTATTCCAATGCAGTACACAGCACACACTTAAAAATTCATTAAATATATCACTTTTGTGACTTAAAATACTACTTTCCATAGGGCCTACAGTTGCAATTTATTTTTCATTAGTAATCTGGGAATCATTTTTGAAGTTTGGGCATATTTTTGTGCATGCCCTTTATTTTGGGTGGAAAGTAAAGAGTGCAAGAAAATTGTCATTTTTCAATCTCTGTTTTTAATGTAGACAAAATAATTAAAAGAATTCAATTTACTTACGAGCCAAGTCATTATGACTAGCTGTAATGGAAACTGAAAGTGGAAAAAAATTGAGCATTTGTCCCCAAGAACAAGAGGAAATAGTCAAATATTTCCAACCTTATCCATGGACCTACTACTCTGAGTAGTAGGTCCATGTTTCACTACATAGAATAATAACAGAGAACAAAGTACATTGTATCATAACCTTGTTCATTGAATGAGTGGACCTAACCACTCAGTCACTTAAAGGGAGAGTGAACTGTGTGTGGTATCTCATTGACTGTGTGCTATAAATACATAGTCTTAAAATATACATTTTCAAATATCTACTAATACTACGTTATCTGTATTACAGATTATTACTAGACTACACTAGCATTATGGGTCAGGAAACTGGCCAGGTATGAGTAGTTGAGGACTCGAGATGGCACTATTGGTTTGTATCTGCTGTAACAAGGTTATGATTTAACCTAGTTCTCTGTTATGACTCCCTGTGTAGGGAAATAAAGTTGGCAATGTTTGGCTTATTTTCTCTTGTTCTTGGGGACAAATGCTTGATTCTTTGGCGCTAATGCATTTTTATGCTGGCTGACCTGGTGATATTAGGAAAGTAATTTCTCCTCAAATATCTATCTAATCGATCCTTGACCTGAATTTCAGCCACATCGGGCATTGGGAATGGCTGTATTTCAGCTTTGATCTCGATTTCGTCCTTCGAATTCTCAGACTTTGCAGTTGGGCCATGACCGTAGTTTTGATATTGACTGAAATTTGCGACCAAAATCTTGCGAATGCACAGGTGAGTTGCTGTGGGCAGATCTTTTGGTTGGTAACTTCTACAATCACCAAAAATCCTGCTGAAAATCTGAATTTCGCCCTTAAAATTGCGGGATCCGCACCATATTTCCAGAGCTTGCAGCGGCATAGTTCTGATATGCAAAGGAGGGGGGACAGGGGTCGCCGAAAAATGCGCTAAAGATTAAGAAATCTGTGGTTTTGTTCTGAGTTCAAACTTTATTTTGTCGCAATTTTAGGATCATATCTTCAAAATTACAAATAAAAAAAAATTCTGTATTGAAGTTTCAGTGACACCTGGTGACACGCAGTGTTTTGAAAAATAGTACCCTTGGATGATTGGAGTTTAAAACTTGATACGCACCCATAATTCTAAAAAGTCCACTCTGTTACGCATCAGAAAGCGATGCTGCATTGAAGTAAAGTGCAGCTGTGCTGGCTGCCTGGGTACTATGCAGGCACAGATAAGAGACTGGACAGGAGCGATTTTCATGTTGGGAGTTGCTCAGTGATTGGCAATTTTATGCAGTTCCGAGAGCAATCCCAGAGAAGACGAGAGCGAAATTGCTTGTCGCGCCCGTGTATTTTCAACGCTGAATTGAGGGACCTATTTCCCATGTAGTCTCATCGTTAAATCTGTTATTCCCTTAAAACTGTCATGGACTGGATTCAGAGGAACATCTTCTCATTTTTTTCTAAGGATTCTGATTTTGATATTATATTCCAATGATTATCTCTTGCAGGTCAAACTTTACACGAGGCAAGGAGCTTTGAAGTACCAAACGGACTGTGCCCCTAATAATGGCTACTTTATGATACCGGTCTACGATAGAGGAGACTTTATTCTCAAGCTGGAACCACCATCAGGCTGGAGTTTTGGTGAGGAAAAAAGGATTGGGTGTGGGCACTCCTGGAGCCCGTTGCATAAAACTTTTTACCTGAGAAAACTCAAGTTGTTTTTACCGGAGTTTTTGCCCTGTGTTAAAGTCAATGGCAGAAATCAGACTAACCTTAGTTTTCTGTTTTTACCAGAGTTTTCTCAGGTAAAAAGTATTATGCAACAGGCCCCAGGTATCAATGAGGTCAAAACACAATAGTATTGACATCATAGGCGAAATTAGCACATATCCATGTACTGTATATACGCGGGGTGGTGCATTTGTAGGAAGTGAGCACCTGCATTATCAACACAAATGCCCACAATGATGACGACAAGGCGTGCCGGGGAGTGGATCATCTCATGATTTTTTTCTTGTTTTAGTTGTGAACATTTTTTAGTGAAATCTTAAGTAAAACTTTTGAATAAATGTCTGGATTTTGTACAATACTGCTTGAAAGTCTGACTTCTCTGGCAGCTTTTGTCCAAGTTATTGAGGTCCCAATGACTCCTAGAGTGGGTTTAGATAGGCCTTGGGCTCATCATCGCTATTATTATCAACATCATCACAGCTATCATTATAGTTGTCTTCATCAACTTCATCGTCATCACCATCAACACCACTATTATCATATAAGCACCATCATCATCATCATTAACATCATCATCATTACCATGATCAGTATCATATAACTATTATCATCATCATTGAAATCATCATCATTATTATTATCATGATTGTTATTATTTTATTATTAAAATTATTATGATTATTATTAGTAGTAGTAGTAGTAGACGTAGTGATACATGTAGTTCAGTGGTCGTTTTACTGAATTATCCTGATATCGTTTGGATCCAATTCCAATGGTCATTTTGCGAACTTATCATTTCACTTCTTGAACATACGTGGGATAAATCCCCCAGTGTTGTTGGTTTTTTGTTTTTTTGACAGAGGAAGTTTGCAGAAATGTAATGTTTTCCCTTATTGGTGCTTTCTTTTGATAGAGCCAACGAGTGTAGACCTGAAGATCGATGGTGAGAATGATCCCTGTAGTCAAGGAAAGGACATTAACTTCTTCTTCAAGGGATACACTGTCTCCGGAAAGGTATGCAAAGCTTTATGGCTATGATGATGATGATGATGATGGGGATGATGATAATGATGATGATGATGATGGGGATGATGATGGGGATGATGATGATGATGATGATGATGATGGGGATGATGATGATGATGATGATGGGGATGATGATGGGGATGATGATGATGATGATGATGATGATGGGGATGATGATGATAATGATGGTGATGATGATGATGATGATGATGATGATGATGATGATGATGGGGATGATGATGATGATGGGGATGATGATGATGATGGGGATGATGATGGTGTTGATGATGATGATGGGGATGATGATGATGGGGATGATGATGATGATGATGATGATGGTGATAATGATGGTGTTGATGATGATGGGGATGATGATGATGATGGTGTTGATGATGATGATGGTGATGATGATGATGATGATGATGATGATGATGATGATGGTGATGATGGTGTTGATGATGATGGGGATGATGATGATGATGATGATGGTGATGATAGGATGATGTTGGTAATTATGAAGATGGGGATGGTGAATGATATGGTGGCAGTAGTGATAGTAATGTGCGTTATCTTATACTTGTCTTTACTTTTTGTTTCTGCTGCTTTCTAACCACCTTGAGCATTTATTAAAAAATGGAAAAGATGCTATATAAATCCTTTGTATTATTATAATGCTGATGTTGATGATTATGATGATGATTGATGATGATTGATGTTGATGATTATGATGATGATAATGATTGATGATGATGATGGTGGTGATGATTGGGATGGTTGTGGTTTGTGGTGGTGGTGGTGGTGATGATGATGATGACAATGATGATGATGATGACAGTGAAGATGGTGATGGTGATGATGATGATGATGGTATCATGATTATGATGATGAATAATGATTATTATAAAAATTAAGTTATAATGATGATGATCATGATTGTAATAAAATATGAATACTGTGATAAAGTTGTAAATGACCTCTGAAAATTGTCAAGAGATTGATAGCAAAACATTAAAAAATACAGAAGTTAATCATTCTCCCTCTCTTGTTCCTGTGTGTAGGTTGTAAGCAAGGGCAAGAAAGATGGTCCTGAAGGCGTTCTTATATCTATCAAACCCAAAGACAAAGATGTTGCCATGGAAACACGGACAAAAACTGGTGGAGTGTGAGTAGGGATCATTTTTTTTCCTTCTTTAAATGAAAATAGCTACATTTATTTAGCACTTTTTGCCGAGGATACAAGCCACAACTATTCTTGCCCTATCTTTAGCTTGAGTTACAACATTTTCAGCAGTGCTAAGTTCAGAATCATGAAATTAATCTTGGTAGTACCAATTTGCCTCATTTCTTTCTGAAGGAAAACATGCCATGGTCAGGATTCAAACCCACAACCGTCTATTTGGAAAGGTGCTGAGTAAGACAGATTGATGACGATGAGCGTTTTTAACCGACTCGAGAACGACGAATTAGAATGTTATCAATATAAGCCGGACTTTGATTATTAAGAGACTTCCAATAGTGTAGGAAATTCTTGTTTTATGGCAATTTTTTTTGTCATCACATTGGGGTACTTGCTGACAGTTTAGGGCTTTTTCTTAGATTTTGAGAATTACTTTTTGTGCAATGAGCAATTATACTCTAAATAAAATATAATTATTCTGCATTGATTTTCTGAATATTCTCGAGTAATGTTCGCGGTAGATCTTGGAGCATTTGTTGAAAAGATGGTCACTCCAAAGCCTTCAATTCAGGGAATTTTAGAGGTGATACAGGCTGTCCTGAGGACAAACTTGCCGGGCACCTTCATGTATTTCCTCTGCTGGTTCCAAAGATTATCCATACCAAAGTTTTTTCCCATGATGCATTACGATACAGGAACCATAAATGCATGTGTTGAAAGTGAAATAATAAAGTCAGTATTCCTTTGAATGTCCCTCCTTCAGGTACAACATTCCAAATGTATTACCAGGCGATTTCATCATCACAGCTTCGCACCCTTCATGGACCTTTGAAAAGGTGAATTTTCTTCTATCTAAGCCTATTTTTATCTTTGGTAAATCCCACCAAAATGCATGTCACTATTCCAATTCATCACTACATATATATTACATGAATGTTTGTGCCCTAAAATGGTTAGGATGTGAAATAAAGAAAGTGATTTGTTGGATAAATTTACTGATCTTACTACATCAGTAGTTTGATAGGGGGCCAATCAAACTAAAATACCTTCATATTTTCATCTTGTTTTACAGGATATGATCTTTGTTTGTACTCTGTAGCACTTCATTCCAAATTTAAATTTCAATGGCTGAAAAAGTACTAAATTTGAAATCTAACGGCTCAAAAGCACTTGATAACCACTACAATCTTGTAAAATTGTCAGGTGATACTCAAGTATAATTCACATTACAGACCCTTTACATAAGTTTACATGGGCTTTAAAACTTAAAGGTAAAGGAAAGTACATGTAGTTACAGCAAACAATGATTTCATGAGAAAGTCTATAAAATCTAGGTTAAATGCCAACATTCAATGCTAGATCTAGATCTGATACATTGAAATAAACTTATCTTGAAATCATGAAATCCTAGCCGAAAACCGATAATTCTGATGATCACTAACACAAAGAGGCATATGTGGGACAGTATATTAATATTGTTTGTAACAGATACTTTGCCATTTCATTGCTGTAAAACACTGGGTGATTTCAAGTCCGGTGTTGGTGGTGGTGGTGTTGGTGGAAGCACAGTTTGGATTGCGTTTCCTAGCTCCAAAAACCTATTCTAAGCTTACATAAATAATCCAGGTTCCTGTAACACAAAGGTTAGCGATTGATCGTACGCTTGATTCTCACGATCGATTGTACATTGTAGTCAATGGAATCAATCGTAGAAAAATGTTCTACGATCATTGCTATGTTTTATGGTATGGGCTGCAGATCACAATATTGAAAGCTAAACACCTAATGAGTGACTTTTCAGGCGTATCTCCATTTTATGTTTGGTGTTATACTCCTGTAAAAATTGACCTAAAACCAACATTAAAGGTCAGTACTGAATTTTAAATCACCAGTTGTGGTGAAGTACATTATGGAGAGCATCTGAAGTGCTGGTTATTGTTGCTAGTATTATTATCATTCAAATGTAAGATTTTTACCCCTTTTGGCAAAATGGTACATTCATTTCTCAGGCCAGCATTACACACACAGTCACCAAGGATACAGCTACTGTGGACTCTTCCATTATTATATCGGGGTATGATGTGAGAGGCAAAGTGATGAGTGAGGGTGAGCCCATCAAGAATGTTTTCTTCATTCTGTTCTCTGACACGGTGAAAAAAGGGGTGAGTTTCGTTTAACTTTTTATTTTAATGCAAGATAGGCATCGCATGTATGCACGCCAACATCATTTCCTTGTTATAAACCTAATTCAAAGGCAAATTAGCTCCAAGAAATTTGTGCATAAAATTAAAACAACATGTAGTTCAAATTATGTGTGTTTCCTATGATTGTACAAAGGCAAGGAGAAGTTATCTGACCAATCAGAAAGCCTGTTTCATTTGACCTAGGTTCTTATGTAATGGATTGTGCAATGGCAAGTACAACATTTCTGACCAATCAGAAAACTTGTTTCATACTTATGACTTATCTTATATATATTGGATTGTGCAATAGCAGGTAGTGCATTTCTGACCAATCAGAAAACTTGTTTCAAATGACTCGTCTTATTAATGGATTGTGCAATGGCAAGTAGAGCACTTCTGACCAATCAGAAAACTTGTTTCATTTAACATTCTTTAATACGTACTGGATCATGTAATTAGCAAGTAGAGCATTACTGACCAATTAGAAAACTCGTTTCAAATTACTCATCTTATTTAATGGATAGTGCAATGGCAAATAGAGCATTTCTGCTCAATCAGTAAAAAAAAATTATGATGCGAAACACATTTTAATCCATATGTTAAGTAGAATCCCATCCCATTCATTACTCTATGTTTTTTCTTGTTATTTTTTGTCTAAATTGTTGTTTTTACTCTATTGTATTAACTCACTACATGTATGTATTGTACCCTGTTTTTAAGAGATGTGAAATAAATAAATTTGAATGTTATCCTTTCTCAAACCATCTATAGGATGTTACTGGATGTCAGAAGAGTGGAGTGAATGGGTACCAGTCTGAAGGGAAATCCCCTCTGTGCCATGTGCAGTCTGATGTGGAGGGTCAGTTTGTGTTTCCCAGTCTGGGCAGTGGCGAGTATAGAGTGGTGAGTATACACTGTATGCTGGTTACGCAGGAAAATGGTACCAGTCTTTTTTTGCTGAAATATAGATTGATGTTTTTTATGTTTGGCAGTGGCGAGTATAGAGTGGTGAGTATACTCTGTATGCTTATTATACATTACACGTTCACATGACATTCAGAGTGGGAAAATGGTACCAGTCTTTTTTGGTGAATTATAGATATGATGTTTGGCAGTGGGGAGTATACAATGGTGAGTATACACTGTATTCTTGTTACACATCGCACATTAGAATGACATTCAGAGCAGGAAAATGGTACCATTCTCCTTTGCTGAAATTTGGATTTGCTTCTTTTTTTTGGGGGGGGGGTGTTTTATTTTCTTTGCAGTTTCATTAGGGCCTTTGAAACTAGCTGATTTGCAAAGTCTAGGATTGACTTGGTTTTGGGTAATATAGAAGTAGATAGTATATAGCAATTAAGTTGTTCAAATTTGTGAATGAGGAGGGGGTGAAAAGGGTTCGGTCGATCAAAGAATTACTTTGTTAAATAATTTGTATGACATCAATTAATTTGTATGACATATTAATTAATTTGTATGACATATTAATTAATTTGTATGACATACTTAAATTTGTATGACTTACATGTATTTCAGGTTAAAGGTTTACGTTTAATGTATATTTGAAATTAGGTTTAACATGTAATTTAGTAATTTAATATATTTTGTAAAGAATCTTTTGACTCTGAGTCTCTTGACTACTGACTATTATGCACTTTATAAATTTCAAATGTTATTGTTATTATTTTCTTAATTGAGAATTAAATCTATGTGTTTATGAATGAATCAGTTAATCATATGTTCAATACTGATAAGTCAATGTCACAATCATTCACCTATAGTTTTGATTTTGGTAAGTCTGCTTATTGACCTCGTATTGCCTCATTTCATTGCATTGTGTTGCCTTTGTCAGCGTTTAGGCAATACACAGCTGAATGCAAGCCCAGAATGCAAAGCTATAATCCTGTCTGTCACAAATATTTTCAGTGTCATCTAGGTATGACCAGTGTTTTGGCTTAGTTGGTAGAACTAAGTGGGGGCGTCGTGGTCTAGTGGTTCTGACTCTCGCCCTTCAAACAGAGGGTCGTGAGTTCGAATCCTAGCCATGGCGTATTTTCCTTCAGCAAGAAATTTATCCACACTGTGCTGCACTTGACCCAGGTAAGGTAAATGGTTACCGGCAGGAAGTAATTCCTCAAAAAGCTGTGCACACCAGAATCGGTAGACTAGCTTAGCTGGGGTAATATAGAAGCGCCTTGAGTGGATATGTGCGCTATACAAATTCTATATTATATATTTTTTTAGAACGTCCGTCTCACAACCGGGAGGTTGGGAGCTCAAACCCCGGCCGTGTCAGACCAAAAGACATTAAAAGATGGGAGTTGCTGCTACCCTGTTTGTCGTTTAACATTTCAGGATAGAGCTTTGTCAATCTGGGGCTTCCCAGTGGCTGCCACGCTTACGATCAATTGAGTTATCGGATTTCTATTTCAAATAATAAAATATGGATTTTCATTTTCATTCTTCTAGGTACCTTTCTACAAAGGCGAGCACACAACATTTGATGTAGTTCCTTCGTCCCTTCAGTTTACTGTTGAGCACAACACTGTCCAGCTACCGGTAAGTATAACATACCATTCACAGAGCTGCTAACCCTTACATTTTTGTCTCACCTGCATAGCAGAGTGAGACTATAGGCGCCGCTTTTCCGACGGCGGCGGCGACGGCGGCGGCGACGGCGACGGCGGCGGCGGCGTCAACACCAAATCTTAACCTGAGGTTAAGTTTTTGAAATGACAGCATAACTTAGAAAGTATATGGACCTAGTTCATGAAACTTGGCCATAAGGTTAATCAAGTATTACTGAACATCCTGCCTGAGTTTCATGTCACATGACCAAGGTCAAAGGTCATTTAGGGTCAATGAACTTAGACCATGTTGGGGGAATCAACATCAAAATCTTAACCTAAGGTTAAGTTTTTGAAATGTCATCATAACTTAGAAAATATATGGACCTAGTTCATGAAACTTATACATAAGGTTAATCAAGTATCACTGAACATCCTGCATGAGTTTCACGTCACATGACCAAGGTCAAAGGTCATTTAGGGTCAATGAACTTTGGCCGAATTGGGGGTATCTGTTGAATTACCATCATAACTTTGAAAGTTTATGGATCTGATTCATGAAACTTGGACATAATAGTTATCAAGTATTACTGAACATTCTGTGCAAGTTTCAGGTCACATGATCAAGGTCAAAGGTCATTTAGGGTCAATGAACTTTGGCCAAATTGGGGTATTTGTTGAATTACAGCCATAAATTTGAAAGTGTGTTGGTCTAGTTCATAAAACTTGGACATAATAGTAATCAAGTATCACTGAACATCCTGTGCGAGTTTCAGGTCACATGATCAAGGTCAAAGGTCATGTAAGGTCAAAGAACTTTGGCCACGTTGGGGGTATTTGTTGAATTGCCATCATATCTCTATAGGTGTATTGGTCTAGTTCATAAAACGTGGAAATAAGAGTAATCAAGTATCACTGAACATCTTGTGCGAGTTATAGTAGTTTTCAAAATCAGCACTGCTGCTATATTGAATCGCGTGATGCAGGTGAGACGGCCAGAGGCATTCCACTTGTTGCTATAATCATGACTGTTTTTCACCCAAATTAAAGAATTATGTTTTTTCTCACTAAGTATGGTTTCCTAATAGAAAATAGAGGATATGTTTTATGGGGTTTTTTCATAAAAATCATATAATCAAGTTGCAGGTTTCTTCATCTCTGAAGAGTACTATCATTTGATAGCATCTCAGTATGTCTTTTGATTGCAGTTTGAATTGATTACCAACACAGCATTTAGTGATTTCATTACTCTTGATTTCACATGCTGTATTCCAAGTTGCAGGGTTCTCCATCTCTGGAAAGTACTATCATTTGATAGCATTGTAGTATGTCTTTTGATTGCACTTTGAATTGATTACCAACACAGTATTCAGTGATTACATTACTCTTGATTTCACAGACTGTATTCTAAGTTGCAAGGTTTTCAATTTGGAAGAGTACTATCACTTAATAGCATCTTAGTGTGTCTTTTGATTTCTTTTTCAATTGATTACCAACACAGCATTCAGTGATTATATTACTCTTAATTTCACATGCTGTATTCCAAGTTGCAAGGTTTTCCATTCGGAAGAGTACTATCACTTGATAGCATCTTAGTGTGTCTTTTGATTTCTTTTTCAATTGATTACCAACACAGCATTCAGTGATTACATTACTCTTGATTTCACAGACTGTATTCTAAGTTGCAAGGTTTTCCATTTGGAAGAGTACTATCACTTGATAGCATCTTAGTGTGTCTTTTGATTTCTTTTTCAATTGATTACCAACACAGCTTTCAGTGAATACATTACTCTTGATTTCACATGCTGTATTCCAAGTTGCAGGGTTCTCCATCTCAGGAAAGTACAATCATTTGATAGTATTCTGTGTCATTTGATTGCACTTTGAATTGATTACCAACATGCATTTAGCGATTACATTTATTTTCTTGATTTTCACAGACGGTATTCCAAGTTGCAGGGTTCTCCATCACAGGGAGAGTGCTCTCAGTTGCAGGGGTAGGTCAATGTTCAGATTTATTAATTTTGTTTGATTTAAATGAAATAGAGTAATATGATTTTAAGCCTTTTTTTATATAATAATAATAATGGTTATTTATATGCGCTATACACAAAAAGTATCACAGCGCTTACAATTGTCAGAAATAAAATATAAATCTTAAGTAACAAAGTATAAAATTGCATCAACTATTGGTGTTCTCAACTGCGCCAGATGAGGCCTAGTGGCCTCTTGCTTGCTGATTCGTTCACCAACAATTTATATCCCAGTTTAGCTTTGAGAATCTGCAACAGAGCTTGTTCCTTCAAGGTTTGCTAAAGAAAGTAAATTAGATTTGAAATTCTATCATCATGCAAGTTAGGTAGAGGCTTATTTTTTTAAGTTTAAAAATGTGTCCATTGACATATTCCAGAATGAGGTAGGAGAAATCAACTGCTCAAAAGAATTATAATTTGAGAGTATTACATATGAACTGGAAAACTGAGACAAATCGTCAGGAAGGTGCGACATATAGGGAGTTGGAAGTCAGATTACATATTTCATGGGTTTGCCCTACGGCGTGTTAAACATGGAATAGCCCATATTCCTCCACCATTTCTCATTACAGGGCAGTGGGGTCCAAGGTGCAAAGGTCAAAGTTCGGGGCAAGCCAGAGGTCGTGACCGGGCCAGATGGTACTTTCAGGATGGAGAAGATCAAGTCTGGAACCTACACCCTACAGGCCAGCAAGGAATATTTGACCTTTGACCCGTTGAATGTCAAGGTCACGCCAAACACTCCTAGACTGCCTGATATAGTAGCCTCCAAGTAAGTACAGTGTACTTAACCCTAACACAGCCGGGGGGGGGGGGGGGGGGGGCTTGAATCATCCCCTCAACATTTTCTGCGACTATTTTACCACACAATATTTGTTTGTACTGTGCCTTGTTACTACACTATTCACAAAATGTTTCCTTGCGAGTCTTTCTTGTGCATCTTTTAAGACCATTTTTGCGAAAATCAGGCATACAGTCCCGACGGTAATAGGCCTTTTATACCTGCCTGCCATAGCGAAAATGACTATTAAAACAATTTTGTGTACAAAGTCAATGCAAATGATGTTTTCTGTCCTTCTTTAAATAATGCTTGAAATTGAAAACTGTCTTATTTTCACAGTTGTTTGCAAGCGTGTTACGAGCTCTTGTAATGGAGAAAAATGTGTTTATGATCAATATTAAATGAAATATTACCCTCATTGAAATTTCGGTGCATTCGTGTAACAATTCATTTAGAATTAGTTGAGTTTTTTTATAGAATCTGTGCTTTGATGATGATTATAAGTTTACACAACCCTCGTATTCATTTTCTCAGGTTTTGTGCATGCCATCATATAGAAACAACTCATTAAGAATTATCTGAGTTTTTGATAGAATTTATGCCTGGATGATGATAAATATATTCACACAAATCTCCTGTCACAGGTTTAGTGCATGCGGTCGTGTAGAAACATCAGCTGGAGGCCAGAGGAAAGTCAGTCTGACTAAAGAGGGCAGCAAACAGCCTGAGATCGCCACGACGGACAAGGATGGGGCATTCTGCTTCACCGCCTCGCCAGGGGTGTATGTGATGCAGGTGAGTCACTTTTACAGAGTTGCTGTGGCTCAGTGGATAAGTCTTCCGACTGTGAACCACAAGGTCCAGGGTTCGAATCCCACTGCAGCACTTGCATCCTTTGGCAAGGCGTTTATCAATATTTGCCACCCTCCACCCAGGTGCATTAGGAGGAAATTCCTTGGATGCTAAAGCATCCGATCAGAGTAGCTGTGCTGAAGCTGGGGTAATAGTTTACATTACAGTGCTTTGAAAAAAAAAGGGGGTCACAAATTATCATGGTTTGAGTAGTTCATGAAGGAAAACTGAATTAAAGTGGGGGTTAAGCCTCAGTCACATCTGTTTGCTGGACCACCCCGATCAGATCCAGATGGTCCAGGGAGAGATCTGTGTAGACACCTTCAGCATCCTTGGAAGTCAATATAAGTCTTTGTAGTTTGGTGAACGTCCAGGAGGCTTACACAGCAGTTTTGGGGAGGTCAAAAGCATTCGGCATCATCCTTGGTTAGGGTAGAGCAATCCAAGGAGGTCCGTGTAGCTGCCGTATTGGTCCGTGTTGATACCCTGATTATCCGTGTAGATACCCTGATTATCCGTGTAGATGCTGTGTGTACAGTCATCAAAGCTCAATCTGAGGCAAAACTATCCCGGACCTCCCCGGATCATGCCGGCCTTGCTGTGTAGATCCTTGAGGGTCCGTGTTCATAAGTCACCGGAGCTTTAAAAATTATCCCAGCTTGAGTAGCTCGTGAAATAAAAATGAACTAACAATGGGCACTGGACATACAAAAGGTTTATTTTATTTCATGGAATTGTCTAGACGATCTTGAGCAGAACAACAAAATCTAGAATGATTTGATGTGCAAGATTAAACATTACCCCCCCCCCCACTTTTTTTCCTCCAGCCCTTGATGTCTGATGCTGAGAAGTCTGCTGGTCTTCGCATCAATCCAGAAAATCAGAAGATCACCATCGTCTCTACCCCCATCCTTGATATCAACTTCTCTCAGTTCAAAGCAACTCTCCGTGGATCAATTAAATGTCTTGGTAAGTTAGTAGGATATTCCACCCATTTTCTTATTTAGGTAAGAGACAGTAGTTGCAGGAAACAATTATTTCATGAGAAAATCCTTTAAATCAAGGTTAATTGTCAAAATATTATCATACATCTAGATCAGGTACATTAATGTATACTCAGCTTTGTAAAATCATGAAATCCTAGCTCAAAATCAATGATTCTGATGATCACTAACACAGAAAAGCATACATGGGACAATGTATTAATAGTGCTTTGAAAAATACCCGACATGTGCTGGAATTCTGTGCTTATTTTGTCTATTTCTTTCCATTTATCTTTCTTCCATTTATATGTAGTATATTTATACATACAAACACTTTGGTGGTAATTTCATTGGATTCTGTCCAAAGTCATTTTGAGATCGTTACCACAACTGGTATTTATTTATTAATTTGTGTTTAAAGGTAAATGCCAGGGGGGTGTTTCGTAAAGATGTTTGTAAGTTATGTATGACTGGTGATCCTTTCTTAGGAGCTAAATCCACACCAGTGAATATTTGGTACGCATGATTACCTCAATTAAGGATCACCAGTCGTTTGTAAAGTCGCTGGTAACTTATGAACAGTTTTATGAAACACCCACCAGCTGTGTTAACAATCTAAATTGAGTTCAAACAGAATCCAATACAATGTGTCAAATGAATCTGTTAGGAAATGTGTCAAATGAATCTGTTAGGAAATGTGTCATTGCTGAAGAATTGACAAAAACAAGCATGGCATTTCACGAAACTGTTGGGTCTTTTTCCAAGCAATAATGATACCGTCCTCAAATGGCATGATGGTGTAATATTCAATGAGATAATCACCAACTTTGATGTCTTGATTATTTCAAACATTCTTTTGAACTGTGCTATTCATTAGCTCCACTGGAAAGCAACAATGTGCAGTGCTGCCAACCAGTATGTTTTTTGGCATATTTAGTACGTTTTTTCTTTTTTAAATATGATTTTGTAAAAAAAAAAATATATATATATATATTTTTTTTTTTTTACAAAATCGTAATTCATTGAGAAAAATCATCTCTATATGTCTCTATATCATACAACTTATTGGGACTCCGATTGGGACTCCTTTTTTTATTTTCAAATGTTAGCAGTGCGCATTTTATTATAAAATACAGTTTTCTTGGGGAAAATACTTTTTTTTATCACAGAAAACAATTTTTCATTCCCATAGGTTGGCAGGTCTGAATGTGTCCAATACAGACGGGTATTTTGCACTTCGCTATAAAGTACATAGTTCAAAGTAGAAATGGAACATTGATGTGCTATTCTTGTCGCCTGTTGTATCTGATATGCTTACCTAAAACCTTGCGTTGATATTTGCCTAACCTAATGAAAGAAAGGAAAGGTAATTTGTACATCAGGTAAAAATGAACTTGCTAATTCTACAAGTAATGGTGAAGTCTGACAGACTGTACTCCTTTCTCTCTCTTAGATGTTTGTGGAACTCTCCAGGTTATGGTGGAATCTAAGGATGGAAGAGGGTTCAAGAAACCAGTCCCTGTTTCTCAACAAACCAAACAAGCTGCGTTCATCATCAAAGACATCCTCCCAGGAAAATATTCAAGTGAGTATAAAAGCAAGATGAGATGATGATCATGTACACAGCTCTGTTGCATCAAGTATGAAGAACAGTTCAACTGTTATATGCATGATTTTGGTCAATCATTGAGTGTGTAATCTTCTATTTGTAATGGAAAGAAGAATGTTGTATTTTGTTGAAGTAGATTTGAGAAAATAAAGCTAGATGTATGTTAGGTCTGCACAATGAAGAGATATGATATTCAAATATGCCCAGCAGTCCTCGAATTGGCTAAAATCCTAAATAGGATGTTGAATAAATATAGAGATGCATAGGTATAGAATTTATATACAGCAGAGTATTAAAGCCTTTAGAACACTCCAATCTATCGTCAATTGCTTGTGGTCAATCGGCTATGATATGGGTCAGAGCTTTGTACAGCACTATCATATTGGCACAGGTTCAAAGCCCACCTTTGATGGCCAGTGTTAATAATTTTTTTTTGTAAGATGTAAAATTGGTAACAATGGCATTCAAATAAAACCCAACAATAGTAAATTTCGGCAATATAAAAATGAGAAAATAACTTAATTTTCACTTGGTTTGGCAGCCGGGCATCGTAACAAATTTAGCAAAAATCGTTATCTGTAGAGCAATGTAGCCCAGTGGATTAGTCTCTGGGCTTTGAAACAGAGGGTCATAGGTTTGAATCCCAGTCATGGTGTAATTTCCTTCAGCGAGAAAGTGATCCACATTGTGCTGCACTTAACCAGGTGAGGTGAATGGGTACCTGGCAAGAATTTATTCATTGAAATGCTTGAGCGGGTACAGTAGCTCGCCTAAGGCCAGGGTTATTTTTTATTGTAGAGCACTTTTACTTTGATAAAGTGGTATAGGATCTATATGAATGAAAATGAAATGAAAACCCATATTTTATTTTTCAAACTAGACATGAAATGAAATACTCATAAAATTTGCTTTGCCCAATTGATCGTGGGCAAGTGTGATATTTATCTTGTTTCTGTTTATGGAAACTCCCGTAGAACTCGGCAGGACAGCGTTTTGCTGGTAAACGCCAAGCTGGTATATAACCAATTACCTAGGAAACATTTTACGTCTAGGTTAATCAGTCATAATGGCTAACCGTGTAGACGACAGATGTTACTCTCGGGCCTTTTTATCAAAGTGGAGACAATGGCAGAGTGGGGATTCGAACTCACAACCTTGCGATTATGAGTCCAATGTTCTAACCACTATAATATAATATAAGCAAGTATAATAATTATTATTGTGAAATAATAATAATAATAATAGCTGTATTTATAAAGTGCTTTTTGCCAGAGGATACAAAGCGCTGCTATTATTACCCCGGCTTTAGCTCGAGCTACCATCATCAATCATATCTATGACGTGGGCGCGTCGTGGTCTAGTGGTTTTGACTCTCGCCTTTCAAACAGAGGGTCGTGGGTTCAAATCCTAGCCATGGCATGTTTTCCTTCAGCAAGAAATTTATCCGCACTGTGCTGCACTCGACCCAGGTGAGGTGAATGGGTACCCGGCAGGATTAATTCCTTGCACGCACTGAGCGCCGGTGATGGTAGCTGGAGCTAAAGCCGGGGTAATAATAGCAGCGCTTTGTATCCTCAGGCAAAAGGCGCTTCATAAATACAGCTATTATTATTACTGCTATTATTATTATTAATTCTTTTCATCACTCCCAGTCAGTGTGGTCCAAACCAACTGGTGCTGGACCAAGTCCTCTCTGGATGTGGAAGTAATAGACCAAGACATAGGAGGACTGGAGTTCCAGCAGAATGGCTATGTTCTTCACTGTCATGTCTCTCACCCTATTGAATTGGTAAGAACAGTTTGGTTCCCCCCTCCCCCCCTTGGGGCCTTCTCTCCCACATCCCATTTTCAGGATTCCCACAGTCTTGGAAAATCCTGGAAACATTTGTGGTCATGGAAAGTCAGGGAAGTTGGAAAAATTTGTGAAAAGTCATGGAATTGCATTTACCTCTTGGCGTTGGCAGCTTTCCATTTTGTGGTGTCTCGCATCTCTCGTACTCTGTGATCATACTCTGCTGTTATAATTGGTGTTCATGATTTCCATTTTTCCCAGTTTTGTGACATCCCAAATTCTACATTACTCCCGGGATGTCACGGGAAGTCATGGAAAGCAGCAATTTAGTCGTGGAAAAGTCATGGAACTCTGTTTTCAAATTTCTTGTGGGAACCCTGCATTCTCTCCTGCCTCTTTCTCCCCCTCTCCCCTTTCCCTCCCCTCACTCTTTCTTCCCCTTGACCCTTATCAGCTGCCTCCTTTTTCTCCCCTCCTCTCTTCCCCTTCGGAGCTCTCCCCTCCCTTCTCCCCTCCCTTCTCCCCTTTAAGTCCTTCATAACTTACAAACATCTTTGTGAAACAGTTACACCCATTGAAAAAAACGTGTGAATTGGCGTATAATCATTATTCTGGGTGTTGCAATAGAATATTTGCAATCAATTGCAAATATTCTGTTGCAATTTTACAAATAATAGATCAATTTTAACTGTAGCAAATTGATTACACTTCATGTTTCAAGGAGCAGTTTAGAAATCAATCGTGACTCTGCAATTAATTTCAAGACATATGATTGATTTAGGAACAAAAAATAGACTTGCAATCGATCACAAGTTTCTTGTAATGCCCCATTATAGACACACTTCACTCTTTGATACACGCCCCATCTATTATTCATTATAATTTTTCTCTTTCAGCTTTATGCGCTGGATTCATCTCCATCTTACAAGGGTTCATTCACACTGCAGAACTTACAAACATCTATGTGAAACACCCATTAAGAAAATGTGTGCATTGGTGTTTAATATTTACTCTATGTCACACTTAACTTTTTTTTAACACCCCCAGTATTATTTATTATCATTATTATTATTATTTCTTTCAGCTTTATGCTCTGGATTCATCTCCATCTTACAAGGGTTCATTCACACTGCACAACTTAAACGCATCTATATGAAACACCCATTAAGAAAATGTGCGCATTGGTGTTTAATCTTTACTCTGTGTCACACTTAAATCTTTTTTAAACACCCCTGTATTATTATTTTTTTTTTCAGCTCTATGCGCTGGATTCATCTCCATCTTACAACGGTTCATTCACACTGAAGAACTTACAAACATCTTTGTGAAACACCCCCTCTATTATTCATTATCATTTTTCTCTTTCAGCTTTATGCGCTGGATTCATCTCCATCTTACAAGGGTTCATTCACACTGAAGAAAGGACCAAACCAATTCTGCTTGGAGAAACCGGGCTCCTACAAACTCAGCCCGAAATCTTGTCATCAGTTTGAGAAGTCGGAGTATGCCTTCCAAACGTAAGCATCAGTGATATACTCCGGTACCAGTAACAACGTAGTACTAGTAACAACAGAAATTAAAGTGTTCACAGAATTGAGCAAAACCTACACAGAATTGTAAAAACTATGAGTAAATGATGAAAATCCAGTTTGTTGGAAATGAAAATCCATATTTTATTGTTAAATATAGAAATCTGAAATAGAAATGTTCTGAGAAGTCATTTTGATGAACGATTTTTCAGGAAATGCATAATTGCAGACTTAATACGCAAATGGGGATAATAATAAAAGTGCACCTCGGAATGGATTATTCTAGATAGATGGCGCTGTATAATTGCCTAATGTACTTACTGACGTCATTTAATGTTTCTCTTGTTCTTTTAGGTCTGCACCTAACATGTTGACCCTAACAGCTCTCAAACACCAGATACATGCAGAGATTACAACAACCCAACCTGTCATGGATATTACAGTCGCCATCAGGTAAGATGGCTGATTTATTACCAAATGAGTTACCACATGGGGGGGGATGAGGACATGTAAACTTTTTCAGAAAAAAACTCTAAAGCGAGGAAGCGAAGCAACCGAGCTTGTCATTGGGGTGCTTTTGCATTTTGTAACATGAAATTGAAGGATTTGTGCATACTTTTGGTGAATTTCGTGGAAATTTTTCAAGCACCAACCACCATGAATGGATCGACTGACACACGTGCCATGTGCTGCACCCGTCACTCCTTGTGTCCACATCAGGGAAAAAAATTACATGGGGGCTCGGGGCAATTCCACTCCCGGAATGCTGAAAAGAGCCAAAAAAGAGCCCCCCAAATTTCCCCTTCACTTCAATGTTAAAGCTTATCCCATGTTGCAGATAAAGGCAATTGCTTGAGAAAAGTAGCTCCCAAAAATTATTATTTATTTTGGCCTGGCCCGCATTTTCACACAAATTACTACATATATTTCTAAACATGTATGGATCATCTCCTAATAACATTTTCATTTTTCTGATGAATAGCTCTGGAGGTAAACTGGAACAGACAGTCAAACTAGGTCCTCTAAAATCAAGACAACAGCTGGAGCAAGAGTCTAAACCCCCAGCAAAAAAGACTGGCAATGAAACGGCTGAGAAAAAGTCTACACCTCAACCGACGGGACCTCAGGTCTATGATGTCAGCCACTGGGCCGGGTGAGTCCTCAATCTCTTTACAACCAATGTGTATTATTTGTTCAGACTTGTAATAGATACTGGTGCCTCCATATAGATAGGGGGGTGCAATGTGGTCGAGAGGTTCCGACTCTCGTCTTTCAATCCGAGGGACGTGGGTTCGATTCCCAACCATGGCGTATTTTCCTTTAGCAAGAAATTTACCCACATTGTGCTGCACTCAACCCAGGTGGAGTGAGTCCTCGAATGATTGAGCGCCTATATGGCGGCTACAGCCAGGGTAATAATATGATACCAAATGTAGAGTATATTAATATACCGTAGTAGCTGCGCTATACGGTCCATATTATTATTAATAGATTATTGGCTACCTGTCGCCCGAAAATGCATGAACAGGTAAAGGAATGTCTGTGAATGTGATTCAATTCAATTGGAGTACATTACTGTCTTGAGCTTTCACGGTTTCTCAACAATCTGAATTCAACAAGCAACGACAATAAAACCTTGAACATGGCATATACCCCTGACTGCGGGAATTCAATTGACACTAATGGTAAAAAAAAATTGTATAAAGTTCCTTACAAGATTTGCAATTTTGGCTCAAAGTTCTAAATCAACACAGTTCACTGAACAGTGACAATACAAGCTAGAACATGTAAATACTACCTTCCGTTCTTTCCACCCAGTGCACAATACTGCATTCATTCAATGCATGTATTTTTTAGTATGCACTTCCTCATTCATTTTTTAAAAAAGAAAAATAAATCATTCTGTTTGAGTTCATATTTACATGTAGCAAACATGCACATTATGAATGATATTCAAGTTGTGAAGTTCCAAATAAGTTTTTGTTCTACTGAAATAGACTTCAAGCCATGATAATCAATTAAAAATAAACTTTGTGAAATGCTGCTTAAATAAATGACAAAGCTGTTTTTATTTCAGATAATATAACTTAGTATTTTAGTCACATATGACCAGCTAAAATAACTATCACATAATGATAATAATGATGAAAATAATAGTAATTGTAATAATAATAATATACAAATATACCAGGCTTTGAGTAAGTATAGCGGGAATTATTCATCTGAGGTTGGACTGGCATTACTATTTTTCAGGAGGGGCGAAGCCCTGAGGGAAAAATAGTAATTTTGCCAGTACAACCGAGGATGATTAATTCCCTCTATACTTTCGAAATAAGGGACTGGTATATTTATTTTATATCCTACTTTAATAAGTTTGACCAATAGATCTTGATAATCTAGTTCTTGTACTCGTAGTTCATCATATTTTAATCTGAACAAAGATGACCTGCTGCGTTGACTGACCATGCGCTCAGCGCACGGAACGCGTATTAGTGCTTGCGCTCTCATGATCTGTGACGTCAATGATGGAATAGTGGACTATTCCATCATTGACACGGAATAGCAATTTTTCTTCAGTGGGCGTTTCATTTTCAACATCATCACAAATTAGTGAGAATATGTTTGGTCACATGATGCTATTTAAACCAATCAGCATTCATGATTTAATCTATGTAGGATATAATAATAATTATAATAATATTAATAATAATAGTAATAATATGATAATAGTAATAATATGATAATAGAAATAATGATAATAATTGTAATAATAAAATAATAATGTTTTGATATTAATGATAATTTGTCATTATTACCCAAAGTAGCCACTTCAGTTCCCAAAATTGTTCACTTTATGGGATATCCATTCACACTGTTATTTGTTTGTGTGTAATTGGCTTTGGTTTGATTTCTTTTTCATACAGAAATGGAGAAGTATTGGAGATAGTGCCTTCTTCAGGCGAGTTCTTGTTCTATCCATCGACAGTGAAAGTAACAGTGGAATCAGGTAAGAATTCCCATTAATAATAATGATAATATATAGCATTTATGAGGCGCTGATTATCTAGTTGCCTGTTCAATGGCGCTCTGTATATTACCCCTGCTGTAGCTCCTGCTGCTAAAGGCGCTTGGTGTTTTCAAAGAAATAATCCTGCTGGTTACCCATTCACCTCACCTGGGTTGAGGGCAGCACAATGTGGGTAAATTTCTTGCTGAAGACAAACACAGACCTGCCAACCAGTACGTTTTAGCCGTATTTAGTTCGTTTTTGCAACCAAAATACGGCAGTTTTTTTTTTTTTTTTAACTTAATCGTAATTTTATTATGAAATACACTTTTTTGGGGAAAAATACAGTTTTTTTTATCACAGAATACAGTTTTTCATTCCCAGAAGTTGGCAGGTCTGCAAACACGCCTTGGTTGGGATTTGAACACATGTCCCTCTAATTGAGAGACAATTAAACGTTATCACTAGACCACGACAAATACCATAAAAAGATTAAAATTGTAGAAAGAATACAAAGCATAGCTCTCCAAAATGATAGGCAAAGTCACACTCTTCGTCAGTGTCCATGGGTGTGGAAAAAAAAAAAAATTAAAAATCTATTTTTGAAACAGTCATAAAATAGAACTGAGGAATGTTGATTCAAGTGTATACCATGGTACAAACTGTGGACTATGCAGAATATGTGTACATAATTAGGGGTATTCATCTTATACACTAAAAGAAAAGTCCACTATAAATGCACGCTTTTTGCAAAGGGCTCTAATTTCATCCGTGAATGAAGAGTGATGATACAAGAAATCTGCATAGACCCCGAGGGTCGTTTCATAAAGCTGTTTCTAAGTTAAGAGTCACTTTAAGAACGACTGGTGATCCTATCTTGCGGTAAATGATATTCACAATTAAATGTTCATTGTTGACAATTTAGTGCATAAGAATCTATCACCAGTCGTTCTCAAAGTCGCTCTTAACTCACAAATAGCTTTATGAAACACCCACCTGGTTTTGTACCATGCTACAATTGAAACATTTGAGTCGTAGCATCTCCCTTAACCCTAAGAAGACTGGGGGGGGGGGGGGGGCTGATGCCCCCGCTCGACATTTTTCGCGATAAATCCGCCTCGCAATTTCTTTTTACTGCGTCACTTGCTGACTGTTTACTTTCAAGTCTTGCGCAACTTTTGAGACCATAATTGTAACACCCGAGTATGCCTGTGAAATTACGCAACATTTTGTAAGTGCATGCAGACCCAAATTTGCTCAAAACGTGGATTTGTGTACAAATCCAATGCAAGATCATAAGGGGGGGGGGGCTGAATCAGCCCCCCCTCCTGTCTTCTTGTGTCGAAATAGCCCAGTCTATTTAGGGTTAAAGCCTGGTCCTACTGGCCAACGGACACAAAACGTATGCATAAAGGATGCAGCTGACAAGCAAAATTTCGGGCTGGCTCCATCCGTTTTCATCCGCTCCAGAAATGGAAAACAATTGGCGAACAACGAAATCACAGTGGACGAATGCTGGATGGATATAGAGCATAATATGTAACACGTATGCAATGAGTACGCAACGGATGCATAGCGTTTTTCAGCAAAGATTTATTTTTTTTTTTTTACATCCGATTGGCATCCATAAGTGCAGTGGGACCAAGCCTTTAGGAGGCGCTGTATTTGTTTTCCTTGTCTACAAGGAATCACACAAGTGTGAAACATTTAGAAAGTGCAAAATATACTGAAATATTGATACCATTTTAATACACTGCTGTATGTCCTGCCATTCCTGGGCAGCGTTGTGGTGTAGCGGTTCTGACTCTCGCCTTGTAATCAGAGGGTCGTGTGTTCGAATCCCACCATGGCCTAGCGTCCTTTGGCAAGGCGTTAATCCACACTTTGCCACTCTCCACCCAGGTGTTAAATGGGTACCCGGTAGGATGTGAAAGCCTATATGTAGTATGCCTAGCAATTGAGTCTTGGAACTCTTGTTGGAATGCTCCCCAGGGAGTGGAGAAGGTGCATACATTGTATGCGGGCATGCAAGGATCCGATGACCGGGGTAATAATATGTCTGTAAAGCACTTAGAGACGTCGTTCCGATGTACATGTATTAAGCGCTATATAAATGCGGAATATTATATTATTATTCCTGAATTAAGGCTGATAAATTTAAACCAATTATTCCACACTCTTGGCAATGCAAAATAAACAAACAAAATCATTTTCAAATTCCAAATTAGCAACTTTTTTTTTAAATAATGTTATATCAGTCATTTTTACTGATGTTATTGATGTATCTATACAGTATATACATTTTTTTCTTCAAAGTATGAAAATTAATACAAAAAAATTAATGATTATTGCCAATTTGAAGAGCAGATTAATTTTGACGTCAAACAAGGGTTAACAAAGCTTTGCAAGAAAGCGCGGCAACATTTTCAGAGCATATGGGATAATTAAACAATGTTTCATGTTAAAGCATTAGATATTTGTTTTGTCAAGGTGCGTATACATGTACATGTACAGGTATATGGTTCAGGTGTTCTCACTGCTTCTGAATAATATGGACAATTTTGCTGAGTTTTAGAACTCTTTATAAGAGAAGGGTTATGTGTAACAGGAATGAGCAATAGTTGAATCTATAGAGAAATATCTGTTTCAATAATTCCCATGTGTACATACATGTATCAGCCAACAAATGAACAAAATTTTAAAAGAACAGGCAATTTTTTTTTTGGAATATATGAATAGAAGCATGCCTGGCAATGACCCCTGTGGTACCCTCATGTCATGCTGTCATAAGAAGACATTCAAGCAATACTGATACATGCTGAGTTAAGGATTTCTGTGCATTCTTGCAATGAATTTCCCCTTGTCGGGGATGGAGAGAACTTTGATGAAGTATAGCTTGTTACCAAGATGTGCGAATGACAGAAGATCATTGAGTATTACCTGGCATCTACAATGTATGCTATGAATTTCTTAACTGAACTCAATTTATTACCAAATGTCAAAATACATTGATACAAGGTAAATTGTCATATAAACTTCATTGGTGATAGGACACAGAAATATAGTAAGTACTGCTAGTGGGACGTGGAGCCCCATCCTATAATATAGTCATAATCATAATTAATAGCATGAAATAACATTTGAAATGTAAGTTTACAGATTATGCTCTGCAGCAAATAACATATCTAGTGTATAAAACCAAATGGAGGTCTATGAATAGGTCTAGTACAATAAGGTAAAAGCAAGAATTTCTACTTGTTGGGGATGGGAGGAACTTTGATGAAGTACAGCTTGTTGCCAAGATGTGCAAATGCCAGTAGATTTGGACTGATGGATACCATGTAGCACCACACCAGTCTTGCAGGGGATAAGTAGAGCTCGCTGAAGAAATGCTGGTGTTTGATATGCAGTCCCTTGAGCGTGCAGATCGAGAGTCTCAGAGTTCCGAGGCTCGGGGAAAAATACCCGATGATCACCCTGTCCAGAGCGTCTACCGTTGCACATAGGACTTCGCTGTCATCTCTAGCGATTACAGTGCTTCCCATGTTCCCTTCCTTGTCGAACAGTGCCAGCCTCCGTGGCTTTGCGTTGGACACTTTCATGACGAGCGCTTCCGATTGCGTGACGCAGATCTGCGCGACATTTGATTTTCCAGTGCTGATCACTTTGGAATGATGTGTCATGCCTTTACTACGAACTCTAAAGTATTGGACTTTGTTGGTGCCGTTGGCAGCGTAGACGAAATCTTGGCTGTCTTTGTACAGTGTGCAGAAAGCGCCCTGGTTCTTTTTGTTTGACAGTTGCATGAATGGAATCACCCACATTGTACCATCTGAATTGTAGGCCTTGATTTCCTCAAATCCATGTGACGCAACTGCTCTGCCATCGTTTAGGATAACAATGTCTCGCACGGAGCCAGCGTTGATCAAGGAGTAAGGTCTTCGTTCTCCTGACACCTTAATGACTTCAGCTCCAGGGAAACTACTTCCGTACCCTACAACAACAGAATCATCTGCCAAACTGGTCATTCCCCTTACCCCACCTGGAAGATCTACATCCTTGACAATCTTAGGTGGTCTGACGGGCACCTTCACAGGCAGCTTATGCTGTCCTGCTTGGGGCTGTACTTCATTTGTTGCCTGAACCTGCGACAATCGCTTCTCTGAAGACATCCGAGCTTGGAGGTCATCTACCAGCGCATTCACCGTGACATTCTTCGGCAGTCCCTGTACACGATTCTCCCCAAGTGGAGTCTGCTCCCGACATAGTGGACAGATCATGAGATTCACGTTTCGGTGTTCCTTGTCGTAACCCATGAGGCACTTGAGACAGAAAGTGTGGCCACAGGTCAAAAGCGTTGCTTTCTCAAAGGTGGAGAGACAGAGAGGACAGATTAGATTGGCATGGATAGCATCATTGTCAGTTCCCTCAGCCATTACTATCACTCAGAAAAGAATCTAGCAGGAAAATTGGTAAACATTGATAATGATAATAATACTTGGTGTTAGGCAAAAAATAAAAATATAAATAGGGGGGTGGGGCTACTTTTCACAACTTACTGCCTAATAGACCAGTTCGTAGTTACTTCATGGGCAATTTTGGTCAAATGACCTTTCATTTCTTTCATTATGATAGGCAGATTTCAAAGAAAGATATTATGTAAGCATGCCTTACATGTACATACATGTAGCAGGATGAAGAAATTGAATAGACCAGATGACTTTAGAATAGCACACCAATTACATTTGTTGCATTTCTACCTCGAATGCATTAGCAACAGTGGACGCATTGTTGGGTTTTTTTGGTGGATGTAGTGTAAAACACAATTCAAACCAGCATGTCACTTTAGTACCAAAGACACTCTTCTGATCATGCGCAGAATCTTGTGATCATGCGCAGAATGGAACTACGAACTGGCTTATTCTGCAGACCTGCCAACCAGTACGTTTTAGCCGTATTTAGTACGTTTTTGCAACCAAAATATGGCAGTACGTTTTTTCTTTGAAAAATACGTTTTTTGTATTAAAAAAAAAAAAAAAAAAAAAAGATTTTTTTTTTTTTTTTTTAAATAACTAAATCGTAATTTATTGAGAAAAATAATCGATATATGTCTCTATTTCATAAAACGTGCACAAATATGGTTATTAGATCAATGTTATTTCAGGTAACTTGTTTTTTTTCAATCATTTTGTTCAAACCAGGGTGAAGATATACACATGTTTTAATGTTTTTTTTTTTCATCTGCAAGAGCAGTGCGCATTTGAGCTTGCATGTAGCTTGAGCGCCGCGATGAGCTAGTGCGCCAAGCATTTTATTATGAAATACACTTTTTTGGGGGGAAATACAGTTTTTTTAATCACAGAATACAGTTTTTCATTCCCAGAGGTTGGCAGGTCTGATTCTGTAGCATTGGATAATTTTTAACATTGCCATGAATGGGGATCTTCTAGGGCTCGCCCAAAGCCCCCGTATAATTGTTTCCCTGCTCGGTGTTTATATTGCACAAATGAATGAAGTCTCTTTGCACTGGAGTGATGTACTGTGTAAAGAATTACTTTTTAGTCATACATGTACAAAGTATTGTACATTGAAATAACAATGATTGAATATTTCCTTCTTTTTATTAAACCAAATGTCTAATGTCTGGGTGAAGCCTGAATATGAACCCAAGTAACTTATGACTTAGGCTTTAAGAACCACATTTTTGTATTTGAAGGTAACAGAAAGTAATTGTACAAAACAATTATTTCATGAGAAAGCTGTTAAAATAAAGGTTAATTACTAGTATATTATTATAGATCTGGTACATTGAAATCAACGCATCTTTGTAAAATCATGAAATCTTAGCTAAAAACCGATAATTCTGATGATAACTAACACAAAAAGGCATGTGGGATTGCTTAGAAAAATACCTGACAGTTTAAGAAATTCTGTGCTTTATATATTCAGGGATGCCACTTTTCCGTATTTTTACAGAATTCCGGCTTTTTTCCTGCTATCTGTCTTATTTCCGTATTTCCGACTTTTCCTGTTTTCTGTGTATTAAAAAAAACCGGAAAGTCCTCCTTTTTTCCCCCGATTGCGATGCATGTCGATCGACCGAGTGAGAGATATTTCCCCGAGATATTTGCTTTTATACAGTACATAAATTATAAACGCGCGCACTGCCTACTACGTTCATTGAGTTATGCTTTTATCAAGGCTTTCTGATTAGAATTATCGATATCCTGGCCAATCAATGCGAGCGACAAGTTCCAAACGCACGCACATAGACAAGCGCATAGCAGCGGCACGAATCGCAGTATAATAGCGACTGGTAAATACGTCTGTACAGATGATGACGTCATCCAAGATGGCAACTTACGATGACCAACGAAGGAATCGAGGATGACTAAGTTTTGATCATCATTTGAAAGGAATTAGCGGTAACTGCGGTCTAAGGTACGATGTTTCTGAATTTTATATATTTTCTCGTAAGTTTGGATGTAATTATAATGTGACATTTTATGTACCAAAAACGATCCGAAAATCGGGTTTCCGCCGAATGTTAGATCTAACGTTACTGCTGCATGCTGATACGGAACCCAGGGAGCTCCGGCCCGAAAAGCGGGCCGGAGCTCCTTGGGTTACGTATCAGCTAGCTCCGGCCCGCTTTGCGTGCCGGAGCTCCCTGGGTTAGCTGATACATTGTCTTTATGTACGGGCCAACAACTCTTCAGTCTATGTATTGGTGAGTGGAGCCAACGCGGTTCAGCTGAACAACCAAAATACAGAGACTGAAGCTGTTGGTCTAGCGTTCTATGAGAAACACACAACTAACTACCGTCAGTTTTTCAAACCTAATTGACTTCAAAGTCATCGATCACAACAAGGTAAGAAACCACTTGGTCCTCCCCCCCTCCCCTAAATTTGAGGTGGGGGCGGACCCCCCCCCCCTCCTAATTTTTTTTTTTTTTTTTTTTTTTTTTTTTTTTTGCTTGTCCAATTTTTTACCTGTGACATGTGTCCATCCCAAAATTAAAGGTGGACCCCCCCTAAAAAAATTTTCTTGGACACTATCCCGGCCCGCGATAAGTTTCAGTATTTTTGCAGGACACCTAGTGGCATCCCTGTATATTGCTCATTTCTCAGCAATTACACATTTTTTTCCCAGAGCCAATTGGCACTGTATGCTATGCGAACACTTGGGTGGTCAATTTATTGGATTTTGTTTGAACTCATTTTTAGCTCGTTACCACAACTGGTATAGCATTGATAAGATGATGACACCAGCTAAAGCTAGTTGCCTTTTCATAGGTATTTATCTCTGAAACATGGTTTATTCTAGATGATATCATTATTTTTCGCTCTCCCCTTCCTTAACCAAAAAAAAGCAACACCAACAATAAGTTGCCAGGATTTTTTAACACCAATTTTTCGCTCTCCTCTTCCTTAACCAAAAAAAAAGCAACACCAACAATATGTTGCCAGGATTTTTTAACACCAATTTTTCGCTCTCCTCTTCCTTAACCCAAAAAAAAAGCAACACCAACAATAAGTTGCCAGGGAAGGTTCTCTGTAAATTGCTCAAACAATAATTTGGCCTTCAAAAGGTAAACAATTATAAATATTAATATCTTAAAGAGAAACTCTTCTCCTTCATACTGTCAAAATTTGAAGAGCTTGTACAGTCGAGGAAAAAAAACAGATGAGATACAGGATTTTTTAACACCAATTTTTCCAGAATTCTTAATATTTTTGCAAAGTGTGCACATCTCATGCTTGAGTGTTCCCCAAACTTCAAACCTTGTTTTCTCCTTATTTCTCTTTATTCAGGTCTCACTGCATTTCTTGTACATGTACATGTGTACATGCGATTAGATTTTTGTTTGACCTAGTTCATGAAACTTAAGCATAAGGTTAATCAAGTATTAGTGAACATCCTGCTCGAGTTTTAGGTCACGTGACCAAGGTCAAAGGTCATTTAGGGTCAATGAACTTTGGTCAAGTTGGGGGTATTTGTTGAATTACTATCATAACTTTGAAAATTTATGGATCTAGTCCATGAAACTTGGACATAAGGTTAATCAAGTATTAGTGAACATCCTGTCTGAGTTTCAGGTCACATGACCAAGGTCAAAGGTCATTTAGGGTCAATGAACTTTGGCCGTGTTGGGGGTATTTGTTAAATTACCATCCTAACTCTGAAAGTTTATGGATCTAGTTCATAAAACTTGGACATAAGAGTAATCGAGTATCACTGAACATCCTGTACGAGTTTCAGGTCACATGACCATGGTCAAAGGTCATTAAAGGTCAATGAACTTTGGCCATGTTGGGGGTATTTGTTGAATTACCATCCTAACTCTGAAAGTTTATGGATCTAGTTCATAAAACTTGGGATATAAGAGTAATCAAGCATCACTGAACATCCCCTGTGAGTTTCAGGTCACAAAACCAAGTCAAAGGTCAGTTAAGGTCAATAAACTTAGGCCATGTTGGGGTAATTGTTGAAGTGCCATCATAACTTTGAAAGTTTATGGATAGAGTGAATGAAATGTGGACATGGGTGTAGTTGACAGTCTTACATGTAAGTCTCCTTTCAAATGTCATTTATGGTCAATGAACGTGGTATTATGTCATTATATGAATGATGTTTTTGTGAATGATTATTTCATAGTAGTTTTCAAAGTTAGCACTGCTGCTATATTAAATTGCGTAATGCAGGCGAGACTGCCAGAGGCGTTCCACTTGTTAATTTTTGGTGTGCTTTATCAAGCTCAATAGAAATTCAAAGTTCATTTTGGGTGACCTATTGTTCATTTTGGGGTGAAGGGTCACATTTTCTTTACATGTATATCATGTATATGTACCATGTTGCAAATTAATGTGCTATTGAGCTCATATAGCACATGATCTATTTACATACTGTACATGTTTTCAATATTCAAATGACAACGATTCATAACAATGCCTCTCTTTTCTGCCAAAATATGTGCATTATACATGGACATGTAATGTATTACAGGTAACTGCAATCATGTTTGAAAAGTAAATTATTTCAATAAAATTTTTTTTTTTTTGGGGGGGGGTTGTGAGATCAAAACACATGGTTAAAATTGAATTATGTCATGCAATAGAACTGTTCGAATTTCTAACAAATGAATAGAAAAATTTAAACTTACCACTATCGTAGAGAAGTCCAAGAAGTTATTGTGTAATTGTTCAACTTCCCTGTTTCACTATTTGTACTGTGAAATCGACATGTAAGTGATCTCTAATAACAACATTTCAATCAGAGAAAATAAAAATGGCAATCCATTCTACCTTTGTCTAGCCCGCGATCAGTTAGTAAATTTATAGATGGCATTGCCTTTGACAAAGGTTTCAACAAAATGTGAGGGATTTTGCAGACAGGCATTGTGTGTTTGTCTGTTATTATAACTTTGTGAGGGTTGTGTTGATAGAGATATGGTTGAGCAGTTCCATTTTTAATATGCCGAGGAGAGAGAGGAAAAGAGTGAGAGAAAAAGAGAAAGAGAGAGAGAGAGATAGGGTCTGTGTTAGAGGGGGAAAGAGAGAGGAGCAAAGAAGTTAGTACATAGTATCATGTATGTAGAACAAAAGTTTGATATAGGGTAAGAAAGAGAGAGAGGGGGGGGGTGATAGAGGAGAGAGAGGGGAGAAAAGGAGGTAGAGACCAACATGAGCATCAGAGACAGAGTAGTACACAGAAAGACAGAGATAGAGATGGAGAGATAAAGGGGGGAGAGAGAGTGTGAGAAAGAGAGAAGTGTATGAAGTATAAATCAATACCAAGCCCTGGCTGTTTGATTTGATTTTAATTTATTTCTGCATTCACATCCGAGATAAACAACATATACAGACTCAGGTAATATAACAAATTAACAATACTGTGGTCGTAACATAAGCGATTAAGTTAAATAACATAATATATATGGTTCATTTAACATAATTAATCGTGAGCGATTAGGCTTGATAATGATGGCAGCCTTGTAAAAGGTACATGTGTAAAAGGTACATGTCGAAACATGTGTTTCGACATTGATCTAGTTGGTGCAATGCAGGTGCAGGTGCTGTTGGGAGCAGTTGAGGTTTTAATTTGAAGAGTGTGATGAATATTAAAGATGGGATAATGTATCTTTTGAGATATGAGAAAGGGTAAGAGAGACTAGAGAGAAGACCAATAATAATAATAATAATAATGGATATTTAGAGGCGCTATAAACAAAAAGTAATTAACATAGCGTGTACAATGTATGAATAATAATTTTACATTTGCGATAATTACTACAATATTCAAGATAAAAAGGGAAATTAATTATTGAGGAAAAAGGTATGTCTTAAGGGAATATTTGAAGCCAAGAACACTGGAAGCATTTCTTATTGAAAGCGGGATAGCATTCCAAGACCAAGGGGGGGGGGGGGCAAGGGGCCAACATGAACAGCAGAGACAGAGTGACACACAAAAGACAGAGAGAGAGAGACAGTATATTAGAAAGAGAGATACATATGAATCAATACCAAGCCCCGGCTGTTTCAATATGAACTTTACCCAACCAAGGACATGTACATGTAGTCTTTAAGAAAGACCCCAGGATGAAATTCAACTTAAAAAAATAAATAGAAAACTAGAATAACAGCCATTAAATTACATTTAATGCAGATATGGCCTTGGACTTTAATTATATAAAAGGCTTTTTATCACTTTTATTTATTCAGCTGTGAAAAGGTTAAAGGTGATAATTTGCTATTATTGTGATTGATTATTATGAATTCATATTGATTTCAAACCTTGTCTGGGCTTATTATTGGACTGTGAATCAGTGTGAGGGCGATATTACCAAATATGACATGGTAAATCATTGAATATACCAAAATATACCACAGTGGTAAATCATTGAATATACCAAAATATACCACATTGGTAAATCATTGAATATACCAAATTATACAACTCATACAAAGATTCTTGTAATTTGATTGGTTGAAAGCCATTCAATATTTGATCCATTTTGTGCTGCGTGCAAATTTTATTTTCCATTGCACGGCGACCGTGCATTTTTTATTTTTCCATTGCACGGTTGTGCTTTCTCCTTCAGTGTGTACCACTAAGCATGTGTGTATACGTACGTTTTTTTATGTGTGTGTGTTTGCGCGCATCGAATTAAGCGCATCAACAAGGCTGACTGTGCGCACTCAGATTCATGAATCAAAGTGCGTCACAAAAGAACAAAAACAATTAACTGTTTTCATAAACCGGGAAAACAAGAATTTTTCAGAGAAAATGAATTTTCAGACAAAGGCAAAATATGTCTTAATTCCATCTGCTTTAGTTGAATTTTTTC
Organism: Lytechinus pictus; assembly: GCF_037042905.1. Lineage (NCBI taxonomy): Eukaryota > Metazoa > Echinodermata > Echinoidea > Temnopleuroida > Toxopneustidae > Lytechinus > Lytechinus pictus. The sequence goes on along the minus strand of NC_087252.1, from coordinate 29,064,988 downwards.
TTATCTATTGTCAAATAACAAAATCTAGAAAATTCGTTGTATAAACCAAATGATGCATGCCTTCATTCGTCCATTATGCGACCTATCCACTCTCGTTGAGGCTGTGTTCACCCCATTGCACTCAGCCTAACGGCTTCGTGCAATGGATTGAACAGAGCCTCAACTCGCGTGAGGATAGATCGTCTAATGAACTCATGTGCATGCATCATTTGTATAATATACCACAGTGGGGGTTCAGAAGGAGATGAGTATGACATGAAGTCATGCTTAAACACCAACGTGCACATTTACATGTTATTTGCAAGTTAACTCTCATTAATGGATACACGGTACACATTGGCTTTTATTTTAGCTGAATTTTGTATTAATGAATGAATTATAGAGGGAGGTGAGTATCCACTCATCACTATCAAGATTTCTCATCTTATCTCATCCCATTTGGATCCAATTCATCACTTCTCTTGTTCTACAGTCCTTTTAAAATGGATGTTCACCCTGACCAAAAGTTTTCTGTAAAAAATAGCAGAAAAATAATCGTAAAAATATTGGCTCAGGTTTGAGGAAAATCTATAAAAAATTAAAACAGTAAATATAAGATTTTTTTTTTTTCAATTCGTTATGTCATACCCGAGCAGCTTCCCCATATATCATGTAGTAAAAAAAATCAATGTCATTTTTTCACAAAAGTTTAACCCTTTGAACCCTATAGGCCGGAATACCGGCCTACAGCCATGTGACTTCAAAAACATGGATTCTAAATGTCAGGTGATCTTTTAAAAATGACGTCATCTTTCTAGTACGTGTAGGAATATTTAGTCGATAATTTCAGTCAAGGTTGGGCGATGATTTCGGAAGGATTTAGCATAAAAAATGGCCCAAATATGCCACTTTTTGTGGCTGCTCGTGTCGTATGTGCGGTAACACACGGTGTAATACGCAGCGAGTCACGTGCTTACTATGGGGAAGCAATTTGTATATCTGACTTTGGTGAAAACAGTGATTTTGAGCCCAAAACAGACACTAAAGTTTATATTTCTGTTTGTAGACTAGGTCTACGAGAAGGTAAACAACGTCAGCCGGCTCGGTCCGGGTACTAGCGGGGGGAAGATGCCGTTGGATCTCGAATCATGGGAGTTTGTGAATGTGGTCGATATATGCAAATAATTCAGGGTATAGGTCACCACCGCCCCTAATAACTCAGGGTTCAAAAATTGAAAGTGTTTTTATTGCACCTGCAGTATACCAGCAGACTAATATTTCACACCCGCTCCTGCATGAAAAAAATATAGTCATCATGAACCATGAAAAATTGAAATGTATGTATTTTATGTCACATTACATGTATATGTGAGGCAGCTTCTCTTCTCATGACGTCACAAATGAAAAAGTTGACATTTTGTTAACTTTCTTAATCTTTGATGGATTTTTCTCAAACCTTCACCGATATTTTAAATTATTTTTTCTGATATTTTACAACAAACTTTTCATCAGGGTGAACTTCCCCTTTAAAGGGATGGTCCGGGCTGAAAATATTTATATCTAGATAAAAGAGTAAACTTCACAGAGCAAAATGCTGAAAATGTCATCAAAATCAGATACCAAATAACGAAGTTATTGAAGTTTAAAGTTTATCAATATTTAGGGAAAACATTTATACGCACATCGTCATGAATATTCATTAGGTGGGCTGATGATATCACATCCCCACTTTCCCTTTTCTTATGTTATTACATGAAATCATAAATGTTTCATTTTTTCATGCATGTGTAAATGATGTGTTCCATTATGATGAAACAAGTTGCGGCAATAAATAACTAATGCACTTAATCATTTATCAATCCAATTGTTTTAGTTTTCGGTGGAAAATTTTTGAATAAACCTTATTTCATATAATAAAATACAAAAGAACAATGGGGATATGACATCATCAGCCCACCTAATGAATATTCATGAAGATATGCCTGGAACTGTTTTACCGGAATAATGCAAATGTTTAAAATTCAGTAACTTGTTATTTGCTATCCGATTTTGATCAAATTTTCTGCATTTTCTCTGTGAATTTTACTCTATTTATTGAGATATAAATATCTCTAGACTGGACTAACCCTTTAAAAACTTTATCTTTTCTCATGAAAGACACTTCTCGCTCTCACACATCTCTTTCTTACCTTTTAATTATACCATCCAGCTATCCTTGTTTGACTAACCACATTGACCTGAATTCACAAAGATGGTTTTGAAAATCATCGGTTGAACCCATGCTTTATGCAGATTTCCTGCATATATTACGCTTAATTTATTGCGCATATTATAAAATACTATGCAAACCTTCATAGATCTACCAATGGGCTCCGTTTCTTTCTCTCTCTTCACAGGTGAGAAGTGTCCAGGAGTGGTAGCACAGTTTGAGGGACGTCCTGGGGTGTTCATTACTGGTCAGGTGACTCCGCCCCTTTCAGATGTCAAGGTCACCATCACGCCGACAAACCAAGCCAAGGGGACAACAGAGGGAGCCCTTACACAGATGACGGACCAAAAGGGACAATACAGGTAGGACTATAAGCTTAACATTTGAGAATTGAACCTTGCCGAGGCAGCCTGGCAAGTAAATCGCTGCAGACAGGCAGTATTAGGTTCCTTTTAGAACAATATATAGCGGAGAATGAGGCAGAGCCAAGTAGCCAGCATCTTCAAACAGCAGTCGAAGCATACACGAATCGAGAATCATCATAGTTAAGGCATTCAAAACATTGCGGCTGCATTGTAATCATTGTACAATATACAATGGGCAGTTGCTACGTCCACAGCGCGTACATATGTCCAACGGCGCCATCTTGATTCCCAGGAGAGATTACCTTGAAATGAAGCTATGGCTTGGGTAGATCATTCAGTGAAGTATTATTGGAGAACACGTTGGTGGGAAGTATGGAAAGTTAGGGGTAATTCCATTGGGTTGGGGCTAAAAATTACAAGATGTTCATGTTGCGTACATATGAACGATTCTATTTTATAGTGAAGATCAATTCAAATGCAGCTAAGTTTTGATGTGTCGATGTAAGGAAGTTCTCCAACCATAGAAGTTCTTGTTTGATCTTGAGATTCTTTCTGGATTTGTTGAAGTTCAAATCATCTAATTTACCAATTACATGGACATCGCAGTCATGTATCATTTGCAATAGACTGTCAGGAGGTGAAATTGTAATACATCATGATGTTTTAGTAATAGGAGTGGGCTATACATGGGTCAAAAATACTTTTTTTGTAATTTCAATATGACAACAGTTTTTTTTTATTCCTTGTAATGTATCTCAACATGAAATGACAATATTTTTTGTCTCGGGTCCGAGAAAAAAAGTGTGCCGGGCCAAAATCCAAAATGGCCGCCAAAACCCCCCAAAATCACAGGTTTGGCCACAATTTTTTTATTTGGTGGTCAATTTCTCTGGTTTTGGTGTCTATTCATATGTTTTTTGGGGCAGGCAATTTGTTTTTCCTATAATTAGTACTTTTAAACCATTATTTGTAGAGTTAAAAGGTAATTATACCTAAATTTTCCCATTTTTGTAGCCTTTTTTCAGCCAAAAAGTAGGTTTTATCATCCTGGGGTTCTGGGATATTAGATGGTACGAGGTCAACAATAGCAAGCAGCTTCATATAGCTATATTGCTTTTATTCCTCCACTTTGGGTTTTACGGATATTTGTGAAATATATCTTATTAAAAAAAAAAAATGTCAATTATCCATTGGGGCTATACAGTATACATATATACAATGTACTGTACATACATACTGCACTGCATAAATGCATTGGCCACCATGACAGATAACAAGGCTTGTATAAACTATAGTGTCATAGAAATGAGCTCTCAGGTTTAGAATAAGATGCCTCAGAAATTGAAGATGTGTTTTGTCTCAGAAATTGAGGACATGTTTTGTCAAATATGCTAATTCAGGGGGCGGAGAGAGGTAATTTACACTGTAGCTATTCTGGGCCCCGTTGCATAAAAATTTACCATTATGTTAACTTAACTTAATGGTAACTTGCATGCAATCCTTTATTCTGATTGGCTGTTGATCAGCGTTACAATGATACTAGTAGTTACCTGACCCCATAAACATAGGCCCAGGCAGTTAGACACCAGAACCAGGTTTTTAAAAAAGCCTCCAAATGAAGAAGATACAGTGTATGGCTAAAAATGTGATGTACGTATATATACATGTATGTGATATTTACATGTAAGTTTAATTTACGTTACTGGTTTCACCATGTACATCAGCTGACAAGGAATCAAATTCACAATCTAATTCTAAACCTTTGAAGCTCATTTATATGACACTATAGTTTATATATACAGGCCTTGTCATATGCCATGGTGGTCAATGCATGGATATATGCAGTGTAGTATGTACAGTGCATTGTACACCGTATAGCCCCTATGGATAAATGACATTTTCTTTTATTTGATAAGATATATTTCACAAATATCCGTAAAACCCAAAGTGGAGGAATAAAAGCAATATAGCTACATGAAGCTGCTTGCTATTGTTGACCTCGTACCATCTAATATCCCAGAACCCCAGGATGATAAAACCCACTTTTTGGCTGAAAAAAGGTTACAAAAATGGGAAAATTTAGGTATAATTACCTTTTAACTCTACAAATAATGGTTTAAAAGTACTAATTATAGGAAAAACAAATTGCCTGCCCCCAAAAACATATGAATAGACACCAAAACCAGAGAAAATGACCACCAAATAAAAAAGTTGTGGCCAAAACTGTGATTTTGGGGGGTTTTGGCGGCCATTTTGGATTTTGACCCGGCACACTTTTTTCTCGGACCCGAGACAAAAAATATTGTCATTTCATGTTGAGATAAGGTAAAAAGAACACAAAAAAACTGTTCCCACAGTAAAACCAAAAATCACCCATTTATAGCCCACTCCTATTAATAAGTAAACTTTATTGGGACACCAATTTTTTGATGAAGTAATCATTCAAAGATATTTGCCTAGTTTAAATGAGACACAGTTTTTGTCTCACCTGCATAGCAGAGTGAGACTATAGGCGCCGCTTTTCCGACGGCGGCGGCGACGGCGGCGGCGGCGGCGGCGTCAACACCAAATCTTAACCTGAGGTTAAGTTTTTGAAATGACAGCATAACTTAGAAAGTATATGGACCTAGTTCGTGAAACTTGGCCATAAGGTTAATCAAGTATTACTGAACATCCTGCCTGAGTTTCATGTCACATGACCAAGGTCAAAGGTCATTTAGGGTCAATGAACTTAGACCATGTTGGGGGAATCAACATCAAAATCTTAACCTAAGGTTAAGTTTTTGAAATGTCATCATAACTTAGAAAATATATGGACCTAGTTCATGAAACTTATACATAAGGTTAATCAAGTATCACTGAACATCCTGCATGAGTTTCACGTCACATGACCAAGGTCAAAGGTCATTTAGGGTCAATGAACTTTGGCCGAATTGGGGGTATCTGTCGAATTACCATCATAACTTTGAAAGTTTATGGATCTGATTCATGAAACTTGGACATAATAGTAATCAAGTATTACTGAACATCCTGTGCAAGTTTCAGGTCACATGATCAAGGTCAAAGGTCATTTAGGGTCAATGAACTTTGGCCAAATTGGGGTATTTGTTGAATTACAGCCATAAATTTGAAAGTGTGTTGGTCTAGTTCATAAAACTTGGACATAATAGTAATCAAGTATCACTGAACATCCTGTGCGAGTTTCAGGTCACATGATCAAGGTCAAAGGTCATGTAAGGTCAAAGAACTTTGGCCACGTTGGGGGTATTTGTTGAATTGCCATCATATCTCTATAAGTGTATTGGTCTAGTTCATAAAACGTGGAAATAAGAGTAACCAAGTATCACTGAACATCTTGTGCGAGTTATAGTAGTTTTCAAAATCAGCACTGCTGCTATATTGAATCGCGTGATGCAGGTGAGACGGCCAGAGGCATTCCACTTGTTTCTTTCTGGGCCCTGTCTTTTGAAGAGTTATGATTGATATGGGCCCTGTCTTACAAAGAGTTACGATTGATCGAATCTATGGAAATTCATCAGTGTCATAATTTTTTATACAGGAAATTTGCAAAATGTCTTTTGTAAACAAAGGAGAACACACCAAATTGTCAAGAAATCAATGAATTTACGGATATACATTCATATCTATAATTTTTTTTGAACAAACATGCATTTTATATGTAGACTTTGCTGGCTTTCCATAGTTGCGATTGATCGGATCAATCGCAACTCTTTGTAAGATGGGGCCCTGATCAACCTTAACTATGGAAAACCAGCATCTAAAATGCATGTTTGTTCAAGATATTTTCTAGATATGATGTTTTCTTGAAAATTCAGTGTGCCTTTCTTTGTTTACAAAGGACATTTTTCACATTTCCTGGAGAGAAAAATATGACCATCATTGGACTTCCATATAGTTTAGGTTGATCGGATCGGGCCCTGGTATGTCACAATGATGGCCCCAACCTGATGGAATGGGGATGACCTTTAGATCATTTTATGAAATACATGTAGCCCTTTCTTTTTCCTCTAAACAAAATCCAACTTTTTTTTTACGTGGGATTCCACTTCAATGGAGAAAATGGTGGGAAATACTGAAAGTTTGATTATTTCATGGAATTGCCAGGGTTCCCAGCCCATCAGGGAAATCAGGGAAAATTGTTTTACTTTTTCCAGTCAGGGAAAATCAGGGAATTTGATAAAAAATACCTTAAATTAGGGGAAAATGCCTCAAATGAGGGAAAAATCAGGGAATTTTGATCGGCCAAAAAGTCGAAAGCACGGTACAGTCAGACTCTGTTATATTTTTTTGCATATCATATCATTATGGTGGTACTATGTAGTTTTACATTATTGTTTTTATACTGAAAATCCATGTAATTCACTGCAGCAACTTATAAAACATGCGAAACTGGGAATGGGTTTAAATAATTATCAGGGAAAAATCATGGAATTTTGTTTTCTTGAAAAGCTGGGAACCCTGAATTGCCCTTTTGCTGTTTATTTCTTTCTCTCTGTCTTGCAGGGTTGGTCCGTTACCGGATACGAGTGAGTATGAAGTAGGCGCTTCTCTTGATGGTTACATCCTAACGCAGGAGGAAGGCAAGCTGGGTTACTTCAGGGCATTCAAGCTGGGCAAGATCAGGATTGAGGTAAGGGTCTCGTCAAAAAATGAAAATACATGTAGGCTCTCGAGAGAGAGGAGGGGGGGGGGGTTGTAAACAAAATTAAAGGGTGACTTAAAGTTTAAGTGGAAGGCCTCCCAGGCATGAAGTTGGTTTTGACAAAAGCTGAAGAAAAAAACAAAGAAACATGTTGGTGAACTTTTGGCAAAAATCATTAGAGATTAATAGCATTAAGGTTTGGTTTTGTGAAATCACATGCAAGCCGCTCCCTAATCGGTCCTGTTATAAAAATTTAATAAAATGTCATTTTCCTCCATATATTTGGGTTGTTTTTATTGATAAAAAGGTCTTCTTATGTCATCTTATACTGTTAGGTTACCAAATTCAGTTTGATGATTTAATGCTTAATGTAGAAATATCATCATTACCATCCAGTCTACAATTTAACATTCATATATCTTAAATTAACGATGAGGACATTAATGATACATTAGTGTAAATATTTTCCTTAAAGGAGAATGAAACTCTTGGAGCAAGTTAGCTTTTGTGAAAGCAGAAAAATCAAAGAATAAGATCAACAAAAGTTTGAGTGAAATAGGACTAACAATAGAAGAGTTGTGAGCATTTGAGTGTCGAGATCCCTAATGCTATGGAGATCCTCCCATTGGCAACGCGACCAACATCTATGATGTCACAGATGAACAACTGTCCCCTTTTGGACACTGAAAATATACCCCAAAACATCTCTTTTTGCTCTTTCTAATCATATGACAAACGATTCATCAATGATATAATGTTGTGAAACCTCTGTACTTGTCCTCTCATAAAGAGAACACCTCACCTTGTGATACTGTACATGTATACTCTATAAAAATGAGAATATAAGTGAAATATGTACTAAAGTAATGAGGGAGTTGTACGTGTGTGACATCACAGATCTTGGTCGCATTGCCAATGGGAGGATCTACATGGCATTAGTGATCTCAATATTCAAATGCTCATAACTTTCTTATTATTCATTCAATCTTTCAACAATATGTTTCTTTGATTTTTCTCTTTGATATGGTTTCAGCTGGTTTCAAGGGTTTCATTCTCCTTTAAGTGTCATTTTAATGCTTTGCATTAATTACTAAAACTGAAACATTACTGAATTTTGACAAAAAAATAAACCACAGGTGACAGATGGAGAGAACAGCGCCCTCTCAGGCGTGCTTCTGTCATTGAGTGGCGGAAACTTCCGTAGCAACAACCTCACCAAGGATGACGGTATCTTGACCTTCGGTGACCTTGGACCAGACACCTACTTCCTGCGAGCCTTGATGAAGGAGTTTGAATTTGAACCAAGTACCCAGATGATAGAGGTCAGCGAGGGGTCGGTCGTAGACATCAAGGTCAAAGGTCGTCGAGTGGCCTTCAGGTGAGCCAGCTAAGATGCTGAATGTGCTATATCATTTCATTTTATAAAATGGTAATAATAGAAGCAGTAGTGTTTGTAACATGTTTTTATTACTTTGTTTGATATTCCTACAGTTGTTATGAATTAGTGACGTCCCCAAAGGAAAATCCTGAGCCCTGAATCTCAGCTGAATCAATTTATGCTGTCTTTCTTACATTTTTATCTTTGTTCTATTTTCTAAAGCCGTTTTGATTCTGTTACGTCACTAAACAGAGAATCTGAGCCAGGATTCTCTATTATGAATTTAATGAATGAATTTATTGAATTTCCACAATCAAAATAAAAGTGTACAAAGTAAGCATATTATAGTGCAGTGGAGGGGATAACAAAAGTAGAATTACTTATCTAGGTTATCCCCTTACAAAACAACAAGTACACATAAAACATATAAAATTATACATTTCAATGTAATACAACAAAAAAATCACTAAGTAAATAATTTACAATTACGGTAAACATAATCATGTATATACACACACACACACCCACGCACACACTTACACTCGATACACATGCAGGAAAATCCTATCTCTTATCGCGCTGTAACAAAAAGTGCCTATATCTCCTTTTGAATGAGTTCATTGTTGGTTTTTCTCTTAAAATTACTTCAATATTGTTCCAAATTTCTGGACCTTTAAAGAAAATAGAAAATTTTGAGCTGTTTGTTCTTGTTTGGGGAAAATGATATTTACTGGATGATCTTGTATTATAATTGTGAAAATCAGAATTGAATTGAAAATATTTTGAAATTTCAATGGGAATTTTATTTCTGTAACAAAGATACATAAAAATTGCAATATTATAGAGATTTAAATCATAAATATTCAAAATCTGTAATTGAGAAAAAAGTGGCTTCGAGTGGGCAAGATAAGACGACTTTGTAATGATACGGACAACCTTTTTCTGCAATAGGTAGAGTCTGTTTATATATGAGCTATTTGAATTACACCAGGCTATATTACAATAGTTTAAATAAGGTAAAATAATTGCACTGTATATAGTCATCAATATGAATTTTGGCAAGAATCGTAATCTGTTGATAATACCAACTCCTTTGGAAACTTTGTTACAGACGATACCAATGTGTTCATGCCATGTTAATTTGTTGTCTATTGTCACCCCTAAGAATGTTAATGAAGATACTAATGAAATTTTTTTATCCCCCATATTTACATGAAATTGAGTATCTAAATGCTTATTCGTAAATACCATATAATTTGTTTTTTTAATATTAAGTACTAGTTTATTTACAGATAACCATTTATCTAAAAGTACCAATTCACGATTGAATTTATCATTTAGTAACTGTGGGTTTGTATGTGACATGAAAACACTGGTATCATCTGCAAACTGAATAAAATCAAGATGACACGATACATTGTAAATATCATTCATATAAATAAGAAATAACAACGGGCCTAAAATTGAACCCTGGGGCACTCCACATCTGCTGCATTCTGTTTCGGAAGTAATATTGTTAACATATACAAACTGTTTACGATCAATTAAATAGCTTTGACACCAATCTAATAACACACCCCTTATACCATAATTACTGAGTTTGTGTAACAAAATAAAATGATCAAGAGTATCAAAGGCTTTTGACAAATCAAGAAATAAACCCAACATAATTTCTTTCTTGTCAAAACAATTGCTAACTTTATGGATGAACTCAAGAAGTGCAGAAGACGTGGAATGCCCCGGTCTAAAACCATACTGATGTTCTGAAATGATATTACATTTTTCAAGAAAGTCATATAACCTGGAGTAAAAACACTTTTCAAGAATTTTAGAAAAGACAGGAAGAACAGATATGGGTCTGTAATTACTTACATCATTATGAGCACCACCTTTGAAAACTGGAATTACTTTGGATATTTTCATTTTATCAGGAAATACACCTTTGGCTATAGACATATTGAAGATTTTACAAAGAGGAACACAAATGACATGAATAACACGTTTAACAACAGATATGTGTACATTATCAAAACCAGGACTGGAATTCTTTTTCAATTTACAAACTATTTCAATTATTTCTTTACAAGTGACAGGTGGAAAAAATGCAGTTTTCACATTGTTCTTTAAGAATGTTTGATAATTTACATTAGAATATTGCACATTTCCCCTTAAGTTGTAACCAATGTTGACAAAATATTCATTGAATATGTTAGAGATTGCAGATTCATTTTGAATCAAATTATTATCATGAGAAATTTCTACTATTTTCTTCCTATCTTTCTTTTTTGTACCAAGTATGTCTTGTAAAACATTCCATGTTTTCCGCATGTCACCCATAGCATTATCAAATTTATGTTTATAAAAGTTATGTTTAGCTTTTTTTAGGTCATTGTTCAACTTGTTTCGAAACTTCTTATATTTTTCGTGTCTATAAGCTGTTCGATTCTGAAGATATTTTCTATATAACTTGAATTTTTTATTGCACATAATACTCAGTTCCTTTGTGATCCATGGTTTGTTTTGTTTGCTCTTTTTTATTTTTACAGTTTTAATAGGGAAACAATCATGATAACATTCTAAAAATTGATGTAGGAAACAACTGTAACTATGATTTGGATCTTCATTAATAATCCATTTAATATTCTTGAGTTTATCCATAAACCTACCTATATTCACTTCACTAAGGTCACGTTTTTCAAAGGAATATGATTGACTTTTATTCTTTTCTTTTTTACAAATACTAAATATAGGTAAATGATCGCTGATGTCTGCAATCAAAACACCTGACATAATATGTACAAGTTTATTAGTAAAAATATTGTCTAAAAGGGAACTTGTATTATGAGTGGTACGTGTTGGAAAATATATTAACGGATACATAGAATTGATCATGAGAATATCTAAAAATTTGTCAACTGTTGAACTATTAAGGGAATTCATTAGATCGATATTAAAATCCCCAACTAAGAAGAGATCTTTATTTTCTTTATTAATAGATTCTAGAATAAGATTCAGCATTCCAAGAAAAGTAGGAATAGATTGACCTGGAGGTCTATATATTGAACCAAATACTGTTTTTTTTTTTATAAGTATTAAATTCAATGAAAATGGATTCTATACAATCATTATTCACATCAAGATCTTTTCTATGTATAAAGTTAAGATCATTACGAATGAAAATCCCTACACCACCTCCTCTTTTCTTTTCTCTTGATTTTCCAATAAATACGTACCCACTTATATTAAATGGTATATCATCAGGTTTTAACCAAGTTTCAGAGACTCCTATTGCACAAAATGTAAAATCTAAAATACTAAGTAGAGATAAAAGAGAATCACCATTTTTAAATATACTTCTACAATTTACATGCATGCATGAAAATACATCTCTTAATTCATTCAACTCCAGATTATTAATGCAACTATTGAATTCCTCAGGTAAGTATACATGTAACTCTTTGGCGGGCTCACTATCACAATCTTCATTCAAACTTGGAGATAAAAATTGTTTCAATTTAGAAATATTTACGCCATGAACAGAATTGCTCGAACTGTCAGAAATAGGCATTTATCCCACAATACACATACATTCACACACCTACATACAAATGCATACAATAAATAGATAAAATAAATAATGAGTAATTAGTAAGAAAATATGAAAAATAGGAAAATTGATGCAATCCATGTGGTCTTTCTTAACATGTGATACTTTATTCTATTTTTCTACAGCTGTTATGCGCTGAATAAGATTAATGTGTCTGTAGTGTTTGCATTGTGTGTTACTTTATTCTTTTTTCCTACTGCTGTAATGGATCAGTGACATCACTTATCAGAGAATCTTGGCCAGGAATCTCTGTGGAAGCAATCTATGTCGTTTCCCGTGCTTGTGTTACTATTTGTGTTTTCCTACAGCTGTTATGTGCTGAATAAGTTTAATATTGTGTGTAGTGTTTGTCACATGTGATACTTTATTTTGTTTTCCTCCAGCTGTTACGGTTCAGTGACGTCACTAAACGGAGAGCCAGAGCCGGGCATCTCTGTTGAAGCTCACTCAGAGGAGAGCTGCGGTCAGGTCGTAGAGGAAAGTGTGTCGGACGAGGAAGGCAACTTTAGAATCAGGGGACTCCAGGTAGGTCAGAGGTCAAATGTCATTCACCATTTTGTTATTCGGAGAAAGCTAGAATAAAACGAATTCTCAGATAGAATTTTAAGGCCTGGATTGTTTTACTCTTACTTGTTTCATGTAAGGGTTGTCATGGTCTAGTGGTTATGACTCTTGTCTTTCAGTCTGAGGGATGTGGGATTGATTCCAAGCCATTGCTTGTTTTCCTTCGGCAAGAAGTTCCTTGAATGCTCAAGGGCCTGATCAAGGTAGCAGCGCTAAAGCCGAGGTAATAATAGCTTTATCATATGAACCTGGGCCCGCTGTTAGAAAAGTTATTTTAACTGAAGTGGCTACCCTGGGTAAAATATGACAGAGTACCTGTATTGATATTTTTATTAAACGCTTGAACAGTCAATCCGGGATCTGTGGCTCAGGCCTTATTTTAATCATGTCTTTTGCATTGTCTTGACTTAATCGAGGATAAATATTACTGTTTTTATCATAGCCAAACTGTGACTACAAGATCCAGCTGAAAGACTGTGAGAGCAACGGTCATATCGAGAGAGCATCGCCAAAAACACAAACCGTCACCGTGAGTACAGGCATTCTCATTCTTATTCCTTATGACAAATTAGTTGTTAAATATATATCAAAAAAACTTTGTGACCAGAATTAAGGTTGTTTTGATTGTACCATGGTATAAATGTGGAGCGTTGTGGATTAGTCTCCGGACTTTGAAACAGGGGGTCGTGGGTTCAAATCCCATCATCTGCATTTATATGTGGGTCGGATAGTTGCTAGCTGCTCAGCGCAAATGCAATGTGCCGCTTATTTGCTCATTCGTGCATGGGTACGGGCTGTGGGCTTACATTACATGTGCACGCCAAAACACCCAGCTTATGTTCCATAAACGTGTAGCAAGAGTTGATGAAATTCTTATTTGATGGTTCCAAGGTTGATAAATGATTATGTGATTAATGCAGCAGATATTTCCTAAAGCATAAAATAACCAGTGGGAAGGTTCTTTTATTTACACTAACAACCTTGCATTGCTTTCGTGTATAAATAATTCATGTTTTCATTTATTGGATTATAGATTGGCCAAAAAGTGATCAAGGATTTGAGGATCATTGTGTTCAGACATCTCAACCAATTTGATATAGGAGGAAATATTGTCACTCCGCATGAATACTTGGCATCGTTGAAGGTAAGAGAGAAGAAGAGAGAGAGAGAGAGAAGGGGGGGGAGAAAGAGAGAGGGAGGAAGATTGTCACACCATTAACCCACTGTCAACTGGAACTAGGCGGTACCTATACAAAGTCTATGAGAATCACAGATTTCAGTATTCAAAGGGGTAAAGTTGAGGGACCAATAGCCGGTCTTTTAATTTGGTCAAGTGGCGTGAGACTTGATGGAAAAAAGCCATGAAATGTTGCTGCATGATCCTTTCATGTTACAGATATATTGAGAAGAATGTCAAGGGGGCTAAAATAAATAGGGTTTAAAGTATTGGAGAGAGAAAGAATCATTGCCACTCCACATGAAAAGTTGAAAAGGGTTGCTGAGGGAGCTGGAGGAACAGAGAAAGAAAGAGACATGCAGAAAGAGATAGAGAGAGAGATACAGACAAACAGAGTTAGAGACATACTGACAGGGGGTTAAGTGACAGAGAGAGAGCTAGGAGGAAACATTATTAGCATTTATTTATTCATCATTCATTCATTCATTTATTAATTAATTTATTTATAATCTAGTTAGTTAGTTAGCAAGTTAATTAGTCAGTCAGTTAGTTGAGGCCCTGTCACATCGTTTCGAGCAAGCCTTGCAAAGTTTTGAGCACGTTAAAAACTTTTCTGCCAGCAAATCAGACTTGCGTGCGCTTCTGCGTGTGAGATGCGTGAGAGATACTGTCAATGCGGGCGATTCGCGGGTAACAAAAATAGTCACCCGCAAGTCACACCCAAGGCTTGCCTGGAACGATGTGACAGGGCCTTTAGTTAATTAGTCAGTTAGTTTTATTCTAACAAGGTAGCCCCATTAGCAATTGCCATGCTGTTTTACTTGGTTGCCCTACGTAACATAAAAACACAAAGAATACAAACATTTATATAATAAAATAAACAGAAGATACTGTACCTAAATAAAACAAAAGTCATTGGCAAGCTCTGCTAATCAAACTTATTATACTTGTTGGTAAGTGAGGAGGACATTGTTTCATTTCTGACATTGTTTTATATTCTTTTTATTTTCCAGGTATCTTTATACAGTGAGGAGGATCCTGACTCGCCCATTCATACACTGTCATTGGAGACGGGAAGTTTCTTTCAATTCTCTGCTGTACCTAATGATGGGAGGGTAAGTCAAATTAAGACCAGGGTCCCGTCTTACAAAGAATTGCGATTGATCCGATCAACCACAACTATGGAAAGCCAGCAACGTCAACATCTAACGTGCATGTTTGTTCAAAACATTTTCCAGATATGATGCATATTGATACATTCATTGTTTTCTTGAAAATTCAGTGTGCTTCTCTTTATTCACAAAGGACATTGTGCAAATTTCCTGTGGTAGAAATTATGACGTTGATGGATTTCCATATAGCTGAGGTTGATTTGATCGATCGTAACTCTTTGTAAGGTGGGGCCCAGTTGTTGTGTGCTGTAAAGATTGTGACAGGCAGGGGTAGCTAAAGGGCATGTGACGACATAAAGGTGGTTAACATGATGTAATACTCTCTAAATTCTATTTCACTATCATATGACGTCTATGATTTAATAAAATATGCTCACTGACCCCTTCGTTCACAATGTATTTTTTCCCCCTGACATACATGTACTTCAATGATTACTGGTTTGTGAATAATGGTTTTGTTTGTTATTTCAGAGATACATGATCAAGCTCGAGTCCACCTTACCCAGATCAAGCTATGATTTTACATTACCAGAAGCAAGCTTTACAAGCACTGGATACCAGAAACATGTCACACTGCCGTTCAGTCCTCAGGTGAGATGGTGGGGAGGGAGGGAGGTGGTGATGATGATAGGGATGATCGTGATGAGGATGATGATCATAAGGATGATGATGATGATGAGGATGGGGGATGATGCGGACAAAGTGGGGATGATGATGATGGTGATGAGGAGGAGGATGATGCGGACGAGGTGGAGTATGATGATGATGGTGATGATGATAATGATGATTATAAGGATGATTGTGATGATAATGATGATGATGATGATGGTGGTGGTGGTGAGGCAGATGATGATGTTAATGGTAATGATGATGATAATTGTGATGGTGATGATGATAAGGATGATGATGATGGTGATGATGATGATGATTTTATTTTATTTATTTATGTATTTATTTATTTCTGATATTTTGACAGGGTAGCCCATTCACCAATAAGTAGTGGTCTTCCCTGGGGCCCTGAATAACAATAAAAATATTTACAAAATGCATAACGTATGTACAGAATGTTACGGCATTAAGATTCACATTAGGATTTGAATGTAAAACGAAACATTAACAAACTTTAACAAACATTAACAAACTGATGATGATGATGATAGTGATGATGTCGATGGTGACAATAATGATGATGATGGGATGATGATGGTGATGATTGTGAGGATGATAATAATGGTGGTGATGTTGTTGATTATGATGATGATGGCATTGGATTTTGATGGCGACGTTGATAAATATTATTGATAATGATAAATTGTAATGATTATGATGATCACGATGGTTGTGATTGATGCTGTCCTAAATAAAAAAAAATTCCATTCAACCCGTTTACATGTAGCCATAATGATGTGTAAGATCAACTTCTTTACTCAATATCTCCTCTCTCTCTCTTTCTCTCTCTCTCTCTTAATAGAAACGTGCCGTTGAGCAGGAGGTTATGCAAGGTTCATATTTCGCCCTTCCTCTGGTTGTAGCACTCATTGCTGTGGGTGTTAACCATGCCAAGGTTAGCTTATCTTAGATAATCGTCCCTCTTTGGGGGAGAGATAGAATGTATGAAGGAAATTACTGAAGATCACAGTGGATGAATGATGGTACTTTACAACATATGACTCTGTTCTGCCACAGAAGAAGACAAAGGAGAAGATGAAGAGGAGGGAGAAGGAGGACAAGAGAAAGGAGGGGGAGAAGAAGAAGGAAAAGGAGGGGGAGAAGAAGAAGAAAAAGGAGAAGAAGGAGGAGGGAGAAGGAGAGGAAGAAGAGAAGGAATAAGAAGAAGGAGGGAGGGGTAGGAGGTACATGTAGCAAGCTAACTGATATAGTAGTATCTATGATGGCTGAGACATGAAGAGAACAGAAATTGTTTCTGCAAAACTATGTTTGGTCAGGGGGGGAGAAAAAATTAGAAGAGAAAAGTATTGATTTAAAGTTATTGGCCCGTATTCTGAAGTCGGGTTTAACTTAAAGTTGTGGTTTAAGTATAGGAAGCCAAAAGTATCAATTTTTTTTTATTAAGTTGTACGTTTCTTATGTTTACTATGCTCTTTCCTGATTCATCAATGGTGGAGACAATAACCTATTTATACTTCCTAAACAATTATGAATGATTTGAGAGCCAAATGAGCTGAAATATGATATCTCTACCGTTAGTTATTTATGGAACAATTGGCTATCCATACTTAAACCACAACTTTAAACCTGCTATCAGAATATGGGCCATTAAGTTTAATCATGCAAAATCGGATAAAAGAAAATGTAGTTGGCTGTACAGAAAAATAAACATATCAAAAAATTAAAAGCAGGAGATTGATGTATTTTCAATGATTTTTTCTCTCTCAACATTTACTTTTTTTGTTTTACCATCAGATCCTGCCATTTATACTTCAGTTCGGACAGAGCATGCGAGGCTTACAGAGCACCGCCCCCACCAGCAGACCAGAGACGGTCAACGTCGACGCCGATTTGTCACGGCAACGCAAGAAAGTCAAGCCAAGGAAGACATGACGATACTCTGCTTTGTCGTAGGTTTATGTTGGTAGATAGCAAAAGCTTATTAGCCGACGAATGCCTTGTAAAATGTCTGTGCTGTGTTTTAAAAGGGGAAGTTCAACCCTGACAAAAAGGTTTATTGTAAAAATAGCAGAAAAAAAAGTATTGGTGAAGGTTTTAGGAAAATCAGTCAAAGAATTTAAAAGTTATTCAAATTTTAATTTTTTGATTTATGATGTCATATGCGAGCAGCTCCCCATGTATCATGAGTTAGAAATATCAATGAAATGTCATTTTCTCAAAAGATGAAAATGGGTTTTATTGTAACTTTAGTATATCAACAGACAATTTTTTTTTGTCTGTGCGTTTGTTTTTCTTTCATCCACTTAATCGAGGTATTCATTCACAATAATATGTTCATGTATATATATATATATATTTGTATATATATATATATTTCTCTACATCTGTGTTTAAGGCGATTTTTTTTGTCTTCTTTTGTTGTTCGTATGGCACCTTAACGCCCTCTACCTTCGTCTTTACGTCTATATGTGTATTATGACGGAATAAAGCCATTCATAGACTTCGCCCTTTCGTAGGATGTAGGCATACATGTATATATATATATATACATGTATATATATATATATATATATATATATATATAGTGTGATGATAAGTTTACTTCTACCAATCGCTGTTGAGTTGTGAATATTAAACATAATGAGATGAGGCAATATATATAATAAAATAATATAAATTATAATATAATATAAATTATAATTAATATAAATTAATATAAATTAATATAAAATAATATAAATTATAATTATATATAATAAAAAAATTCAATTCATGTAATAAATTAAAATTCGTTCACTTTTTTTTAATTGAGTAGATAATTTCACACCTGGTTCTGAAAGAAGAAAATTTTTAGTCATCACGAACCATTAGAAAATTTGAATTATTGTGATGAGGCAATATATATAATAAAATAATATAAATTATAATATAATATAAATTATAATTAATATAAATTAATATAAATTAATATAAAATAATATAAATTATAATTATATATAATAAAAAAATTCAATTCATGTAATAAATTAAAATTCGTTCACTTTTTTTTAATTGAGTAGATAATTTCACAGTTAAATATTAACTTATTGTGATGAGGCAATATATATAATAAAATAATATAAATTATAATATAATATAAATTATAATTAATATAAATTAATATAAATTAATATAAAATAATATAAATTATAATTATATATAATAAAAAAATTCAATTCATGTAATAAATTAAAATTCGTTCACTTTTTTTTAATTGAGTAGATAATTTCACACCTGGTTCTGAAAGAAGAAAATTTTTAGTCATCACGAACCATTAGAAAATTTGAATTTATGTATTTTTATTACATAACATATGGGGCTGCTGCTCGTATGTGATGTCACAAATCAAAATCTTGAAATTCAAATAACTTTCTTAATCTTTAATGGATTTTTCCTCAAACCTTTACCATTATTGTTTATTATTTTTTTCTGGTATTTTGACAACAAAGTTTTCGTCTGGGTAAACTTTCCCTTTAAGCAGGGATCCTCCTATCAAGGTACTTTGAGTCTATTCATAGTGGCTTTCCTGCATTTCGAGTTATTTTGTCTTTGATGACATGTGAGATCTGGGCCCCGTTTTACAAAGAGTTACGATTGATCCGATCAACCGCAACAATGGAAAGCCAACAACGTCAACATCTATGATGCATGTTTGTTCAAAATATTTTCTAGCTATGATGCATATTCATGCAATAATTGTTTTCTTAAAAATTCCTTGCGCTTCTCTTTGCATACAAAGGACATTGTGCACATTTTTCGTAGAAAAAATTATGACTGATGGATTTTCATAGAGTTACGATTGATCTGATCAACCTCAACTACATGGAAATCCATCAATGTCATAATTTTTCTACAGGAAATTTTTTACAATGACCTTTGTAAACAAAGAGAAGCCCACTGAGTTTTCAAGAAAACAATTTATGTATGCATATTATACAGCATATCGAGAAAAAACTTTGAACAAACATGTAATGTAGATGTTGACATTGCTGGCTTTCCATAGTTGTGGTTGATCGGATCAATAGTAAGTCTTTGTAAGACGGGGCCCTGGTAATGAAAGGCTGCTTGCAGGATTCCTGTGCAAATGATGCAGCTCTTGACTTTTGACAAGGTACCTTAATGACCTGGCTAGATTTAGCAATTTAGGGATGGGGTGTTGCAAGAAACTTGCGATCAATTGCAAGTCTATTTTTGGTCCCTAAATCTATCATATGTCTTGCAGTTAATTGCAAATTAGTGATTGATTGCTAATCTGCTCCTTGAAACAAGAAGTTTAATCAGATCTGCTCTAACTAACGTTGATCTATCAGTTGTAAAATTGCAACAGAATATTTGCAATTGAACGCAAATATTTTCTTGCAACACCCCCACTATGTTGCAAGGTTGTGCAAGCAATTTTAGTTACCTCGCTTCATGTACATGTAAAGAAGCAGTTTTAATTACAGACGAGCCTTGGTGTAACAAGGTCCTGCAAGCAATGTTAGGTAACCTGGGGGGTGTTTCACAAAGATTTTAAGTATGACTTCGAGTTGTGTGAGGTATAAGAGGCATGACCGCATTGGTCAGATCACGCAAAGAGGACGCGCACTACTGCGTATTGATCGATAAGATTGCACGTTGCATATCATGTACGCGTTAACACTTAAGTGCAACACTAAGTCATACTTAAATCTTTGTGAAACACCCCCCAGTACGCATTTGGCACCCAATTTTATAGTCACAACCTACAGTGTAGCTGTGAGACTGCTTATTGACGAACAAGGGTTGGTTTCATGAATCTTTCTATCAATAGCAGTATGTGAGCAATTGTTAAAAGCTATAATGAAGATATACAATATCAGTTGCATTTGTCCGGGATTGGTAACCAGTTTTATGTATCTTTGCTTTGGGCATGTGTCAGAAACTTCATGCTGGATGTATTCACACCATGTTTTGTATGTATTGTCTCTTAGACTTTTGTTTAGTTAAATAATATCTAAATTTACATATTTTGTCTCCAAATTTCTGATGCAGTCAGGTCATTGAGAGTTTGATGGTTGAGTATTTTTGTTTCATGTAGGTTATATGGTTTCACAATATTTGCACTGGCGACAATTCCTCTGGGGTTAAAATTTGGTTTTATTTCTGGTTTAGGATAGGGTATACTGTTAAATCCAGGGTTGAAGTTGGTCATTTCGTTAACGTGTGGAATTTACAGCGAAGCAATTGTCGCCAGAGCAAATGTCATGGATCCGGTTATACATGTTTATCAGGGGCTTGTTTCCTAAAACTTGGTATACTAACAAATTTGCAATAACAGTTTTAAAGCGACACCTCATACGGCACCTTGACAGAGTATATAAGGCCTGCTTTTACAAAATTTGCTCATTATCTTGGAGACAATTTTTTTTTTCATTAGGGAGTCAAAATACAGTTTTGGGAATCACTGAGTTAGTTTGGTTTAATTCTATAGGTATTATGTAGTTTGTAAATTAGAAAGAAGTTCATCATTACTTCTTGTCTTGTATCTGATATGATCTATTTGTGTAAAAATTTGTTTTTATTGAAATTATAATGATGACCTAATGTATCATATTGTGATAAGTAATGAATCCTACTGCAATAAAATCACTTTAAAATATGTGTATGTACATGTATGTTTTGACTGTTTACGTACCGTTTTGTATCGAGAAATCGCCCAGAAATTATCTTTATGGATAATTTTTTTTTAAGTGAATTAAGATTTTCTTTCTGGTCGGTGATTGTTTCCTTTCTGGTCGGTGATTTTAAGTAGATTTTGCTCGAAGGACATACATTACGTTTATTGCACAATCCGTTCACTTTTGTACCTTCTAATGATGACAATCGCTTATATAGCACTTACAATTAATTGTATCAGAAGTCTCAAAGTGCTCTACAGTAAAGCAGCATGATTACCATCACTTAAAGTGATCATTTCACTTTGTTCTGATTTAAAAAATTCTCCTTTTGGTTCTTGAAAATGGGCTAAACATTAGGCTTATAGTGTAAAAATACCATCCCAAAAGTTTCATAGTATTATATTTACAGGATCAATTTTAATACCTTGGAGATGTAAACCAAAGTTTGAAATAATTGGGAGTTGGTTTCAATGACTATGTGTATACAGGGAATCTGTGCACCACAACACATTAATTCTAGATGAACACAGCATGACCTACATACAGTGTGTACAAGGTATACACTGAATGTACAGTGCAGCTAATAGTGTGTGTATAGGAGATACACACAACAGAAGGCAGTCAAAATAGCCAACGGACTTTTTGAATTGGAGAAAACTGGTCATAAGCTGAACCCGTCTACTAGACGGTTCTCAAAATCAGGCTAATAAATTGCTACTTGTATTTAAATTAGAGTTTTTCATCCTATATTGTGGTCTGTTACAGGGTTTTTGAGGACAAATACAGGCACTCATACGCACGTTTCAACTCAGTTTGAGAATTCTTTAAATCAGCTGCTCACAAAGTTAAACGATCCCTTTAATTAGTATTGCAACTGTTAAGCCCGTCTCACACTATGCAATTCGTTGCGATCCGAATTTCAAATTAATTGTGATAACATTTGATATGGATATTTCATGTAATAAAATATTACAGATCAGAGTACAGAATAGTGGTAGGACTACTGAAATCGAAATTCAGTCCAGTTAGAGCCTTCCTGAATGAATAAAATGAAATTCAATTCCAAATTGTGTCGACGTCATCATCGGCTGCGACTTGAAGCCGATTTGGACTTTACTCCGACCATAGTGCTTGCCGCAAAGTAAAAAAGATGATTTTAGTTTTCCTAACAATATGCCAAACTTTAAATAAAATAATTTTACTTCTTGCAACTTTCATATTTAATGTTAAATGCGATTTCTTGAAAAATTGAGTCGCACCGGATCGCATAGTGTGAGACGGGCTTTAGGAGCAATGCTTACATGTAACTTTTACTATTGTCACATTTAGTTCATTTACAACAAATGGTATTACTATTATTTTAATGTATTTTTTTTTTACCAGAAAGGTGATTATGTAAATGTTGACCATGTTGAAATTAAATTTAAAAATTCAAATAAATCTTTCGGATATTGTCTTGAATTTATCATGTGTCTCCTCCGTTCTATCAAGATAAATCTACCATTTTTATGCCATGTAGAAAAAAAAATAAAATCAGAGAAACAGAAAATTTGGCACTTAACCTATCTAGGCCGGGGGGGGGGGGGGGGCTCGGAGGCCCCCCTCGAGACCAACTTTGCGTCACCCGGGTACGTGGTTCCGAAATTACGCAACATTATGTGAATGCATGTCAGACCAAAAATTGCTCAAAAACATGATTTTGTGTACAAAGTCAATGCAAACTGTGTTTTCAACCAAAAATCATAAATGTATGATTATTTTTTGTTTTGCTGGTCTAAATGTATTTATTTTATGCTTTTTATTATCTCAAATGAGTCCCCAGCAAATTTCATTGAAAAAACAATGAAAAACAAAAGGTAAAAAAACAGAGAAATACATAAGAAATTGCAAAAAACAATATAATACTTAAGAAAATGATTTGATATCGCAATTTTGTTCATGTACACTTGCTAAGAACACCACAAAGAGTTTCTATACCAAAAATTAGAACATTTGGAGCTTTATTTAGGGAGTTAGAGGAAAAAGTATGATTTTGCATACTAATTACGCATAAATTAGCATAATCACTTAATAGCAATTTGCATGGAATAAATAACTATACAATTTTTTAGATTATGTCCCAGACAACCCGCGTGCCAATTTTCGGCACGATCACGCGGTCGAGATCTCAAGGGGGGGCCTGGGAGCCCCCCCCCCCCCTCCCCCGGCCATATGAACTCCCAAAATACCCCGGCCTAGATAGGATTAAAAAGGGAAATCAGGGCCCCGTCTTACAGAGTTACGATTGATCAGATCAATCGTAAATCTATGGAAATCCATCAGTGTCATAATTTTTTCTACAGGAAATTTGCAAAATGTCCTTTGTAAACAAAGGAGAAAGGAGATCACACCAAATTGTCAAGAAATCAATGAATTTATGGATACATATTCATATCTAGAATTTTTATAACATGCATTTTATATGTTGACTTTGCTGGCTTTCCATAGGTGCAATCGCAACTCTTTGTAAGACGGGCCCCAGGGCTCCGGAAAGGTTAGCAATTAATCGCTAATCTGAAAGAACAATTCTGATTAGTCAGTCACCGGAGCAAAATGCGCATGCAACGATGATCTCGATAGGCCATTTCATTTCGCTGTTTATCGCTAACCTTTGTGTTAGCATGGACCTACTAGTAGGTCCATGGTGTTAGGGAGCCCAGGCCCAGGTCACAATGATGAATTAACTTTTTATAAAAACCCCATCCAAAGTGGAATTTAAAGCTTATAAGCTATGTTTCACAAGAATCATTCATTTTGTTTGATTGCATGTTTGTTTTAATCCAATTGTTATTCGAATGGACTTAATTAGCTTTAACTTTTAAACAGAAGTTGATTAGAATCAAATGTGAAAGAACCCCCGTTGATTATGTGCCCACACATTTTTTTTTCTTTGCCTGCACGGGTACAGAAGAAGAAAAACAAATGAAGCAACGTTTCTATAAACCTTCAATTTTTTTTATTGTTCGATTATTGTTCAATGTACATATTCTTGCTGAAATATCCAGCTTTACATTATAGACATTTGCTGATGACCCCCACTTACGGTATACAGCTTGGGAAATGATTAATAAACCATACCGTATTTATGGTGGCTCTGAAGTACGGTCGACAACACACATGTTCACCATTTATTAGTATTCTTAGTTAATTTGAACCTCAAATAAAAGCATATACTTTCATTCATATTTTCATAAAATAAGCTAAATGTGATTTGTTCCAAAATCGGGTCATGGACCAGTGGAGAGGTATGCGGTGGCCTTCTCAGTCAACATGTGCCTTGAAAATGAAAAAAACAAAACAATGAAGCGTAAACACGGTAGTCCGTGAAAGTGTGTTTATGATGGGCATCTTGGCCTTGACAGGAGGCATAATTGCGCCCTATGGTTCAATCACAGCAAGGACATACAGACATTAAAGGGGAATCCAACCCAAATAAAAAATTGTTTTTATAAGAAGAAAAATCAGACAAGTTGATGGGTAAAAGTTTGAACAATATTGGACAAACAAGAGAGTTATTATTTTTTTAAAGTTGTAAATATTGGTAATCACTATACCCATGGAGGCTTCAAATTGGCCGCATATGGGATGTCTTAGTGATGTATGGCAAGGACTACTCTTCCATGTACTCCAATACATATTGTGACTAAAATTTCATTTTCCCAAAAAGTTTTATTTTTCTTTAATGAGGACATAAATCAATATACTACCTGGGCTATATTTAGATTACAGCCCCAGGGGAATGGGTACTTACCAGAAAACCACAAATCCCTGATAATAAAGTACATGGCCTATGGGAAAGTTGTCCTTGCCCCTTGTCATAATTTGCTTACCCAGTTGCCAGTTTGAAATCTACATACTATTAGTGATCTCAATTTTAAAGCAGCTATAACTTTCTTATTCCTTGTCCGATTTCATTAAAACTTTCGCCATTCTGTTTAATTTATTTTTCTCCTTCCCAACACAACATTTTATGGCAAAGGCTGGATTCCCCTTTAACAAACCTGGGAATTTAATTGTCAAGTTGCAAAATGGGACAAATTTAACAACTTAACCCTGAAATAAACCAGTGTCAAAGTGTCTTTATTAAAAAAAAATAATGTCTCTCATAGAAGATTATACAAGAAAAGTTTTGTAATAATTGGCTTAAACTGTATTCCTCCAACAATGACTGTTTAAAAAAAAAAATTCTCACAAGACAGGAATGAGGTTTAATACATCAGTATTTATTGTACATGGATAATTCAATATTATGCTCAAAATGTTGCCAATTGCTAAAGATTAGTAATTGTATTCATGAAAATAACAGAAAAAGTAAAGAGATTTCATAGAAACTACAGTATGTCATTAATTTACTTTTCAAGCAGTAAAGTGTTCACAACAAAGACAAGCATTGTGCTTTCTCAAATATTTACAACCTAAATGAATAAATAAGGATTCCCCCTCTTTATATACAATGTATAAAACAGAATACAACATACTAACAATATATACATGAACATATTCTGGCTGGATTTTACCTAAAACAGAAAAAAAAAAAAAAATAAAATGGAAAATCAACTGCACTAAAAATAAAACAAAAACAGCAACTGAAGAAAAGAAATCTAGCTATCACAGTCTTAAGAAAAAAAATAAGCAGCAAATAAATAGAAGATAAATATATCTATTGACTAAACTTTCTCTCTAAGCACAAGAAAATACCTCCATTTTTAATCAATCAATAGTTATTTTCATCCAATACAGATGAACTTTCATGATCAAAATCAAACATTTTAAAGACATTTTTCTATAATTAGAAAATGGCATGTAAATAGACAAGTTGATTAATTATTTTGTTACGTTTGTCATTTGAAATGATTAAATTTTCATACATCTATTACTATCTAATTCTCGAATCAAAAGCAGGAAACTGACGAGACTACTTATCATGATTTTGCCAGTTTATCGTAAGGTGTCAATGTTAATGATTGGAGAACGATTGATCCGATCAACCTCAAGTATATGAAAATCCATCAATGTCATAATGTTTTCTTTAGGAAATTTGCACAACGTCTTTAAAACAAAGAGAAGCATACTAAATAGTAAAAAAACAGTGAGTGTATGAATACACATCATATCTAGAAAATATTTTGCACAAACATGCATTTTAGATGTTGATGGCTTTCCATAGTTGTGGTTGATTGAATCAATCGTAACTCTTTGTAAGATGGGGCCCAGCTCTATGAAACAGCCCATTACGTATGCAGCATAAAACTTTTCGCTAGCAGTGGCAACTAGAAAATATGGAAATATTGTTCAATAGTCTATCACAACAAAGTTTCTTTGATTGTTTAATGTTACAATCAAGGTTAATATTAATTGAAAGTTCTCTGCAAAAGGAATGGTCAGTTCCTCAGTGAATTTGTAATGGATGGCAAGACGCAAGCTACCAACATACACTGCTTTGATAATTGCTAATTTTACTGGCCAACAGAGCCGTCCCTGAATGATGTTTGCACTAAATTTCATTACAATAATCTCATAAAGCGAGTTCTGGTATAGAAATCCATTTTCAATAGGAAATGATTGAGAAGCTGTCCTCAATTGTTTATCATACGCCAGAATGCTTATTTAGAACAACAAAGGTTAATTAAACTAATTCAGGATTGCTTGAAATATTCATTTCATTACTGCATGCATTTCCTGGTGTAGCTAACACAGACAAGAGAGGAATTTTTCTGCACATCATTTAATGTCCCTCGGCCCATTTTCATACAAAGCAGATTCAGAGTTTGGGAACTTTGTAGAAAACATGTAACAATATAGGCTATGAAAAGCATGCCATCAAATTGACTAGGGATTAATTGCTCAAATTGACTAGGGATGAATTGCTCAAATTGACTAGGAAATAATTGCGCATTGAGCTTGCATTTCATTTTGATATCATGTTTTTTTTTTTTTAACTTGATTTGTTTACTGAGCAATTCACATATATTTTCAGTTTGTAATTTGGGTGTAAGTTTGACACAATCCATATTATCTGAAGGTCTGGTTGAAGTTGGCCCAGTTGCGGGCAGCAAGGAAGACCTGTTGGGTCTGTCCTTGTTGGTTCTGGACCTGGATCTCGACCTGTCCTGGTTGGACCTGGACTCCTTGGTGTGGGTTCCCTTGCGATTCAGTCTGGATGATAGATGATGCAACAGGAACACTGTTCTGGGGAACAGACTGGAGCTGGAGAAGCTGCGTGGGTGCTTGGAACTGCGTTGGAGACTGCCGAAGGTGGCTGACATCGATCGTCGGAGGGCCCGCTTCGACTTGCGTCACCTCGACTGCATTAGGCTGGCTGGCCGAAACGGTCGTGGCGACTTGACCGACTGGCTGGCTGATGCCCAGTGCAGCTTGGCTAACAGCCATTGCAGCCTGGGTGACGGTCAATTGAGGCAATTGGTTCTGGACAACGGTTGCTTGGTTTGCTTGAAGGGAAACCGGAACAGTGATAGTTTGTGGCTGACCGGATATCTGGAATGTTGATTGGCCTAGGAGTCCGGTCTGTGCATGCATGATCCTCTGGGCCAGGTTCTGGTAATCTGCATTGGGCTGCTGACGGAATTCATTGATGGTCTGTGAAAGTTCTGACATGGCCTGGGTTAGCAGGTCGGTGGCTTGGACAGACTCCGTCTGCACAACAGGCACCTGACTTGTTTCAATATACCGGATAGTAGGTTGGGTGTCAGAGGTACGTTCAGCACTGGTTGACGCGTTGTCATTCTGATTTTGAGCAACAACCACTTGTAATGTTGGCTGGCCTCCAAGGACCTGCCCACCGAGGTGTTGCAAGATAGGTTGTAGGGTTGTGCTTCCATCGGGGTTGACGGTCGCTATTTGGATATTCTGGATGTCATTCGCTGTAAGCTGTGCCTGATTTTGAGAGATGACCTCCTGGACAGCTTGCTGAATGTTCTCTGGTACTTGTGCCACCAACGTGATGGACCCAGGCTGTTGGCCTTCATTTTGGACTGCAGTCTGCTCCTGGACTACAGTCAACTGTTGAGGATTATTCATCATGGCTGCTGCCTGGACAGGTTCCATATGCTTCTTGCGGACATGGTCCATCATCTTAGCCTTGGTACTATACTGCCGCGGACAATGGGCACACGCAAAGTAATGCGTTGTTGTCGTTCCTGCAGGTGCTGTGTGTGGGTCACCGAATGGGCTGTTGGGGTCACCCTTGGTTTTGCGAAGACTGGGTGGAACAGAAGCCCCAGGGTGGTTTTTCATAATATGTATCTTCCTCTTGCTACTGCTCTTGTAGACTTTCTCACAGTATGCACAGAAGTAGTTACGGTTCGGTTTGACAATCGGTAGGTTAAGTTCTGGAACAGTGTCCGGTGCAACCTGTGGATGGCGCTTAGCTAGATGATTAACAAGCATCCCTCTACGCTTGAACCCCAAGGTGCACAGACGACACTTGAAAGTAAAAGCTGTCATTTCAGATGGAGGAATCTTTGGCTTGAAGGGTTCCTTCTTGGGTTTCCCAGCTAGCAACTTATTCCGTAGTTCCCGTTCAGGATTGTGCATTCTGGACATATGCTCTTTCAGTTTGTCTTTTCGCTTGAACTGCTTGCCACAGTTGGCACAGAGGAAATCCTTGCGATCCGAGTGACGAAGCATGTGAAGCTTTAGCTTGTCTGGACGAGGGAATACCTTGTCACAATACATGCAAGGGAACTCCTTCAAAGAATGGAAACCCCTGATATGTTTCCTCACCTGGTTGTATTCAGTGAAGCGCTTGCCACAGCGAGGACATGTAAAGTATCCATTAAAGGCATGGGTTTGGACATGAAGCTTCAGGTGCTCATTACGATCAAATGTTTCATCGCAAAAAGGACATGTGTAGTACTTGGTCCCACTGTGGGTTTTCAAATGGACCGCCAATGCTGAATTGTTCAAGAAACACTTGTTACAGAAATCACACTGAACAGTTTTTTTCCGCTCCCTTAAATGGAGGTCCATGTGTCGGTCATAACGTAGCTTGATACGGAACACCTTGAAGCACTCTCGACATCTGTATGTTGGACGAGTCTTGGAACGTAATACAAACTCCCCAGTGGAACCCTGCCGGCGGCCATGATCAGTGGCATGTAATGCTAATTCCTTCTGGGATGGAAAAACCTCTGTGCAAGTGGGGCAGACAAAACCACCTTTAGTGTCTACGCTGCTCTGTTCTTCTTCATCGTTCTCTGCAGCCTGTCCTGCAGCAACGGTTGATGCGTCTCCTTCGCCATCAACAAGCCTCTGACCCTCCTGGCTGGCATCAACTCCTTCTCCACCATCAACGAATCCATCAGTTCCATTTTCTTCTTTGATATCCTTTATCTTCATATCCATTTCGTCTTCTTCATCTTCATCTTCTTCGTCCTCCTCATCCTCTTCTTCTTCCACTTCTCCGTCTTCCATCTCATCCTCCATATCCTCCTCACCATCATCTCTCATTCCTTCAGGATTCTCACCAAAGTGAAGGCTGACATGGATCTTCAACAGTCGTTCACTCTCAAACTCCAAGTCACAGTGTTCACAAGAAAATGTAAGGGTCCCATCGCTAGGTTGGTCCGACTTCCGTCGCCTCACTGGCGGCAGTGGCCCCGAGAACTCGCCTCTCTCTTTATGTCGGCGCATGTGACGCGTTCGGTTGTAAATGTGGGCGAACGTCTTATTGCACACATCGCACGTGAAGTTCTTTTCACCGGAATGCTTCACCAGGTGGCGCTGTAGACTGTAAAATCTTGGAAACTTCTTCTCGCAGAAATCACAGTTGTACTCATCCTTGGTCTCGGTCTTTATGTGTTCCAGCTTTGCCTGCGCAAGTTTGCGCTGCCGTTGCTTGTAGCCTTCGGGATACTTCCTTGGCCTTCCTCGCTTGCCTCTTCCTCGACTCTTGACGAGCGGTGCATCGTGGGTGGACAGGTGTTTCTGGAGGAGTTCTGAGGTTCTGAATTTGCGTGTGCACTCAAAGCATGGCCATGTGTTCTCCTTTTCTTGCATTTCTGTCAAAGATAAAGAGAAGACATACAGAAACACATTACTAGTCATAAGTTCAATGATCTAAAGGAAGAATGAAATCCATGTTGATGCTCAGATAAATCTACAATCTCAAGGCCTCCGTAACACAAAGCTTAGTACTTGATCAATAGGGATGGTTTTATTTTATTTATTAGGGATGGATAATTTTGCTAAAACACATGCTTTCCATAGAATCCAGCCGACACATTACTAGTCATAAGTTCAATGATCTAAAGGAAGAATGGAATCCATGCTGATGCTCAGATAAATCTACAATCTCAAGGCCTCCGTAACACAAAGCTTAGTGCTTGATCAATAGGGATGGTTTTATTTTATTTATTAGGGATGGATAATTTTGCTAAAACACATGCTTTCCATAGAGTCCAGCCGACACATTACTAGTCATAAGTTCAATGATCTAAAAGAAGAATGGAATCCATGCTGATGCTCAGATAAATCTACAATCTCAAGGCCTCAATAACACAAAGCTTAGTGCTTGATCAATAGGGATGGTTTTATTAGGGATGGATAATTTTGCTATAGCACATGCTTTCCATAGACTCCAGCCCACATATATGCGGACACAGTCTCCAACGGGTTTAAAGTCAAGATGGCCCAGTATCATTAAAGGACAAGTCCACCCCAACAACAACTTGATTTGAATAAAAAGAGAAAAATTCAACAAGCATAACACTGAAAAGTTCATCAAAATCGGATGTAAAATAAGAAAGTTATGGCATTTTAAAGTTTCGCTTCATTTCACAAAACAGTTATATGCACATCTCGGTCAGTATGCAAATGAGGAACTGATGACATCACTCACTCACTATTTCTTTTGTATTTTATTATATGAAATATGAAATATTTTTATCTTCTCGTCATTGTCATCTGAAATGAAGTTTCATTCGTCCCTGAATACGTGGAATTCCATTATTTTAACATTTTGTGCTTCAGGCAAGGAGGTCCTAATCGTCAAATTCATAAAAATTGAAATATTGTATAATTCAAACAATAAAAAACAAAAGAAATAGTGAGTGAGTGACATCATTGACTCTCTCATTTGGATGTAACTGGCTCGTTCATATAACTATTTTGTTAAAAATAAGCGAAACTTTGAAATGTCATAACTTTCTTATTTTACATCCGATTTTGATGAAATTTTCAGCATTGTGCTTGTCTGATTTTTCTCTATTGATTCAAATCTACATTTTTCTGTGGTGGACTTGTCCTTTAAGGTTAAACAAGTGTCATACCTGCAGCTTCCTCTGCCGTGATTTCCAGGATGTTTTCCCCGATGGTCTCAGCATAGGCCTTGGCATACCAGACCCTTAGCTCAGTCCGAGGTGCAATGTTCTTGATGGTGGCAAAGTAGATCTCTGACCCGCTCAGCTGGAAAGCTATCAGGTTCTGCTCGGAGTAGCAAGACGCCGGCCGGATGAAACTCATCCAATTAGATTCGTACTCGTCGGCGCAGTCTATATACATGTCCTGTCCATTTCGCTTCACCTGCAAGCATTGATAAATAAATAACAAGTAATAAGAAATAAAGAAGTGGTATGGAAGAGGGAAAGAAATATGATAATTTCAGGATTCAATGATTATGTACAGCAAAATCAACTCACAGTCAAAACTTCACGATAGACAAGGGAAAAATTCACTCGGGGCTCAGGGCGATTTTCCCCAAAAAATGTTCAAGAGAGCGCTGGAAAATCCCCAGTCACTGCAATGTTGAAGGTTCTCCAATACTGCAGTCAGTCATCTAGGTTTGAAATGTGGTTTAGTCTCCGAGTTCGGGTGGCAGGATTCCCCTCGCAAGTACAGAAATTACCCTCACCCCTTAATTTCCTCCACTCTATTCTATTCACTGCATCTTCCTCCCTCCATCCAACCCTCCAGCACTTGCTCCTTCCATGTCTTTTTCTGTCATCCCCTTTCCCTCTGACCAGCCCTCTCAAATGGGCCAAAAATATGATGCAACGTTCAGTGATTATACAGTAAAGTCAACTCACAGTAAAAAATGTACAATAAATCCCATCGCTTATTTTCTTATTGATTTGTTTTATTAGTTGCAGGTGTTGTACACTCATAGTGCATTACATTTCAGAAAATTGTCTGTTATTTATACAGCGAACAAAAAAAAACCAACACAGAAACAAGTAGCGGATCTGTATTTAACTAAAGCATGGCCTAATGTGTATTGAAAGCATCATGCCGTCCATGTCATGCGATCTTACATTTTCTGTCATGTGATCTTACTTTCCATATCATGTGATCTTACCTTCCATGTCATGTGATCCTTAGGAACCTCAGCTCTGGTGATTATTCTTCCTTCTAGGGGTCCAAACTGAGTTCTCTTCGAAATGGTTCTCTTGGCAAACACACCTTTACAAAATTCAAATACAAATATTTGAGTTTTTTACTTGAAAAAATAAATATGGTCTATTTATATAGCGCAGCTACTATAATTGCATATACTCTACGGCGCTTGAAACTACCGAGTACCCATTCACTTCACCTTGGTTGAGTGCAGCACAATGTGGGTAAAAATTCTTGCTGAAGGAAAACAGGCCATGGCTGGGATTAGAAACCACGTCCCAAGATTGAAAGACGAGAGTCCTAACCACTAGACCACGACACCCCACACTGTATGAGTAATTTGTGCATTCCGCTATACTGCCAGCAGGCTATATTACCCTGCAAACATCACAAATATTTGACGCGTTTGCAACTGAGATTTTCTTTTTTTCAGACGTGTATTAATCAGATAGATTATTCACCTCTCGACCGGCCCCAAACCTTTGCATCAATTTTGAAATTCCCGGTGGGTGTTTCATGAAGCTGTTCGTAAAGTTACGAACGACTTTACGCACGAGTGGAACATGTTCTTAGGTCATAACTCATTTACATAGGGATATCACTTAGCACAAGAAAGGATAACCAGCCGTGCGTAAAGTCATTTGTATCTTACGAACAGCTTTATGAAACACCCATCCGGAGTAGCTTGGATTACGAGGGCAAGCCACAACGCCCAGTTGTGGGTTTTGACCTTTCATGCAGTTGTCTTTTTCAAGGCAGACTGTGAGAACGAGAATTTACACAAACCATGCTAATCCAGTAACTGTCATCATTCATGAATTTCTACAGATAATTCAACTTATTGGCACAAGAAAGCAAAGATCAGCATGAAAAATCAATCGTCTTTTATGAAAATAAATTGCAAGAGAGACTAAAAGAACCGGCTAGATGAACCGCAAGATCAACAGAGGATGCAATGACGGTGTAATGTAGCTAAGTGAGCATCTGAGGAGCATTTCACCAAAGGACTTGTCAGATTTTTTATCCGACAAGTACTGTTTAAGAATGTCAAAAGCTTGCTGGGGAAGTTTCATTATATTGTAAATACTTATGGCTTTCACCCAGTAAATAAGATTGCATTGTCAGATTAGATGAGGGAAATGAGGGCTTTGTTCATATTTCATCGTGACTGTGCCATGGCCCAGTGATGGCCTGGTCGTAGAGTCGCTGACCACCAATCAGTAGATGAGATCATGAGAGGTTCAAATCCTGCTGGTTCCTAGATTATTTCCTGACTTATTAAACTGAAAACAGATCGATCAATGCGAGTATTTACAATATAAAGTACTGTTTTATCCAACAGTTACTATGGTAACAGTGTCTCTCAGCCAATCATAATCAAGGAGAGTTGTCAGACCTGACAACTTGTCAGACAAAAATGTTGATTTAACACTCCCCTGATATAATTTACGTTTGAAAACACTTTGCGTTTGCTGGGGTACATACAGTCAGATTAACATGAAAGGCATTGCTTACCGATCTGATCATTTTCAACCTTGAAGATTTGCAACATGGGAGGAAGACTAGCCCTAGCCCTTGAGATGATCGGTTTATCCGCTATGGTCTGAATGGCTCCTTGACGTAAGAACTCCTCCTCATCTACGGGGTCTCTATCTTCAAGTGCTGCAATGGAAGAATGAAAAACACAGGGCATGGTTAGAGGTAGACAGCTGGAATCCATCTGTTTGGAGGAGTGTAACCGAAGAAACAGACTGACACTTTTGGTCTAGGTTAGAGGTACATCATGAGTATTTGTATTCCGAATGCATAGAAAACGTTTTCAAAATCTCTAAAGGTTTAGAAATCATTTTCAAATCTTTCGGATGAATGCCACCAAAGCATTACCAGAAAATTGAAAAACATAATTATAAAACTTTTAGATAGTTTGAAAACATCTGTGCAGTTCCGAAAGCATGTTTCTAAGCAGCAGCAGTAATCCAGACATGCAATCCGGTTTATTCCCCAACTACAGGTGTGGCCAGATTCACCTCGCACTCACAGAAATCACCCTCACCCCTCCCTATACTTTACAATATTCAAAACTTTATTTTCAATTCTATGTTTCAGACACGTTTTATTACATTTAAAAATCATGATAATTTTTCATAAAGAAAATACCTCCTGGTTGTTCTTCATCTTCTTCAGTATCAAGAAGTTGATGGACTGCTTTAGATGCCTTCCGCTCAGGTCTGTTCCTGGGTACGTTTGGGACAAGGTTTAACCCAGACGGGCCGGCAATGTCTTCTGGTCTCACATTTTCAATCATGTTCACAAGCCCAGAATTCACTTGCCCTAAAACAGAAAGCAAAAATCAAATGGGTAAGGGGTGGGGAGATGTACCATGGCCCCCTGTACGTGTATAAGCTTATCAGAAGGAAACATATTGTATAAAAACTGCTTCATAATTGTCTCAATAAAATGTGTTAGTTAACTGTCACTATTGTAGTAGATTACGTTTACATTTTGTTTCGTTGCTTCCACTTTTTATAGTCACTTTTCTTAATAATCAGGAAATGTTCCCCTTAGTCATAAACCCAAAGCTTAGTAATGGTCACATTGAACACAATGGCCCGTATTCTGAACTTGGGTTTAAATTAAACCCTGGTTTAAAGTTATGGTTTAACTATGGAGAGCCAATTGGGGCACAAATCCCTATTAAA
Source organism: Lytechinus pictus (assembly GCF_037042905.1). Lineage (NCBI taxonomy): Eukaryota > Metazoa > Echinodermata > Echinoidea > Temnopleuroida > Toxopneustidae > Lytechinus > Lytechinus pictus. The sequence goes on along the minus strand of NC_087252.1, from coordinate 29,029,476 downwards.
CAGTACACATCCAATTTATTAACTCATATGACACCCAAATTGTTCATAATTGTCTGGGAATGATAAATTAAGTATATTGAAGTATTTTTCTTCCTTATGAAAGCAAAATATTAAATATAAGAATATACAAAAGACACAGAATTTTTTAATTTTTGGCTCCCCATAACTTTAGCACAGAATTAGACCATGGTCTAATTTAAACCTGACTTCAGAATACGGCACAATGTGAAAATCAACTGTGAAAATCATTTGTATGATTAACCATACAGTCAATGGCTTAACTTTGTGTTGATTATATTTAAATTGCATGAGGTGTTACGTACCATTCTGCATGATCTGTGCTACAGACGCTGGGTTGAGCGTAACACTGATCTGAGCGGTGGGAAGATCTATCAGCTGACTGGGTTCTGTTCTCTGTGATTGGTCAGCTGTTGATGCAGTATCCATGGTGATGATATGGGAGGAGTTTGTTGATAAGCTGGAGTCTGGTAGGATGGTGATGGCTATTGGGATAGCCTCATTGTCTGGAAAGATGGAATATTGCATGGTTATAAATCATACTCATCACTGATAACTCTATTTGAAAAGAAAGTGATTACCCAAGACATTCATGGATGATGAATAATATATCTTGAATCTGTTAGAAATCATAATCTATGTTTTTGGGGGTAATCAAGGAAAATTAATTCTGATTCCTTCAAAATGTGCAATCATTACAAATGCAATCACATACGTAAAAGAAAACTTTATTATTTATTCATTATACATTTAGGATAATCATTTTACCTGATGTATATTGTTCTCTTCTTTATATAGGAAAAGATATTGCCTTGATACAGGCCGCTTCACCGAGCTCCTGGACTGGGGGTTCTGGTCCATTGTCTCCTGCAGGAGCATGCCTGGAGCCCATCCCTATCCCACCCTCACCAGGCTATTAGGTTTATAATCTTACCTGATGGGTCCTGCTGTTCTCTTCTAGTAGCAGCTGTCGCTTCATATAATAGACTGCTTCACCTATCTCCTGGTTCATTGTCTCCTACAGGAGCATGCCTGGAGCCCATCCCTATCCCACCCTCACCAGGCTATGAGGTTTATAATCTTACCTGATGGGTCCTGCTGTTCTCTTCTAGTAGCAGCTGTCGCTTCATATAATAGACTGCTTCACCTATCTCCTGGTTCATTGTCTCCTACAGGAGCATGCCTGGAGCCCATCCCTATCCCACCCTCTCCAGGCCATTAGGTTTATAATCTTACCTGATGGGTCCTGCTGTTCTCTTCTAGTAGCAGCTGTCGCTTCATATAATAGACTGCTTCACCTATCTCCTGGTTCATTGTCTCCTACAGGAGCATGCCTGGAGCCCATCCCTATCCCACCCTCTCCAGGCCATTAGGTTTATAATCTTACCTGATGGGTCCTGCTGTTCTCTTCTAGTAGCAGCGGCTGCTTCGTTACATATCGCTTCACCGAGCCCCTGGACTGTGGATTCTGGTTCATTGTCTCCTGCAGGAGCATGCCTGGAGCCCATCCCGCTCACACCTTCTCCAGATGGATGCTTCAGGGGGAAAAACATTGAAATAAAAAAGTAATATTTTGAAGAGGTGAAGGTTAAAGACAATGAAATGTATTACACAATGTTGCGCCATTTCACTGCATTACATGCAAAGGTAGGGACAAGAAGAGCCCAAAGTTGGTTGATTAGGGACAGTGATTTTCCGCGATAGCGGAAAACGGACGGGAATTCACGGAAATTGCCTTTTGACACGGTAAGTGGCATTTCAAACGGAAAATCACGGAAAACATATTTTTGCACAGAATACACAAAACAGCAACAGTAATTACTCCAAAATCTCAACAAAATACGGATATTAAATGGCCACAAAACCTCACAAAACACGATCTCACTTCACTACAAAGTATGACAATCCACACATCGTGACTGCTCTTGACTCCATCACTCTCGATCGTACCCCGCGGGCCTCGCCCGGGTCCCGGGTCTTGGCCGGCGGCGGGGTCGGCCGTATCGAAAACATTCACATGCAAACAACACGGTCGTGTGTTGCTGCCCTCTACGTTTGAAGATGTAACAGCACGATATTCCGGTCTTGAAATACAAAATGGCGGATGGGCTAAAGTCGTTGACTGGTCGAAACGATGTCGAAAAACCCCCAAAATTATCGATAAAATTTAATTTAACAAAAAAAATAATGCTAATAATGTGAAAGGTAAGGATGTATTTATGTCAAATGTCTTTGTAAAAATATTTTGTGTACCCGCATAGATCCGATTAGAGCGGATTCTACTGCGTTGTTGGTACAGTGGCGGATACAAATTTTGACCAGCGCGAGTGATATATTGCTACTGAATGGTAAACGGAATTGCCAATTTTCTGTGTACACAAAGTCTATGGGGAAACGGAATTTCCGTTTTCTGACATGCTGAAACGGAATTTACGATTTTCTGAAACGGAAAAGGCAATTTTTTGAAACGGAAAATCACTGTTCCTAGTTGATCTAGTAAATGTGTAAGGTACCCAACTTGCACTGCATCTATGCCTATGGCCTAAATTCTACTTTCTTTCTACAAAGTTAATTCTTTTTCACCTCTAAAAAGTTTAGGGCACATGCCCTTTTGCCACATGAAGCTCTACCCCTCTGCAAGCCAAAACTACTTGATATGTTCATATTTGAAAACAATTCTACTTTACTCTTGAATACAGACAGCTGTTTAAAAAAAAGAGTAGTAAATTGTTATTTTTATTCCCATTTTTCGCTGAAATAAAGTATTGGGTATTCAGCCTAGTTGAATCTGAGCTCAGATAAAGCTTGAGACTTTGATCATGGGTCATCTCCCTTATCACTGCAAAATAAGAAATTTGCAGTCAATTTTAAGTCAATTCTAGGTGTGAAAATCAATCATATATGTGTTGCAATTAATTGCTGAAAAGCTACTTGCAATATAAGTAGTCACATTCATAAATTAATATAACTTAGAAATTACGTAATTAACAGTATTTGATCCAACTCATTCTCAAATTTTTATTCTGATGTTATACTGCAATATTCTACTTTGTTTCCTTTTATGATGGTTGATTTTCTACTTCTTTTGTTGAAATGAGAAGAAAAATTGAAACTGAAACTGAACTGAAATAGATCCCAGGTTCATTCCTTGCAAGAAAGAGGGTCCTTGTAAAATCAGAGAGTCGTGTGATCGAATCCCACCATGACCTAGCGTCCTTTGGGGAGGCGTCAATCCACAATATGCCACTCTCCACCCAGGTGTAAACCCTAATTCTCCTGGGGGGGGGGGCCATAATGGCCCCCCCTCGACAATTTTTGCGATAGATCTGCTGCGCAAAATTTTTTGACCTCGCCGCTCACTGACTTTTTACTTTCAAGTCTCGCGCAAATTTTGAGACCAAATTTGTGACGCCCGGGTACGCGGTCACGACATTATGCAACATTATGTTAGTGCATGTCAGACCCAAAATTGCTCATAAACGTGATTTCATGTACAAATCCAATGCAAATTGTGTATTTAGCCAAAATTCATAAATGTATCATATTTCTACTTTTACTGATTAAACTTAATTAAATTTGCCTTGTTTATGACCAGAATTAAGTCTGGAACGATTTCCATCGAAAAAACAATAAAAAAAAAAAAAAAAAAAAAAAAGGAAATACATAAGAAATTAAAAAAACAATACCTAAGAAATCAGTCTTGGTACCAGAATTTATTTCATTCACAATTGTTAGGAATGCTATAAAGAATATTTTCACCAAAAAATAGCATTCCAGGAGCTTTATTTAGTGAATCAGAGCAAAAAGTATGATTTCATGAATAAATTAGCATAATATAATTCATATAAAATAATTTAAATATATGAATTCAGTGAAATTTACCAATGCAACTGCGTAGATTACGTCATTCTCTACAATCATGCAAATTTTCGTTATGATCGCGCAATCCGCGGCTGAGATCTTAAGGGGGGGCCATAATGCCCCCCCCCCCCCCCCGGGAATGACAAGAATCAAAATAGCCCGGGAGATTTAGGGTTAAATGGGTACACGGTAGGATGCGAAAGCCTATGTAGTATGCCTAGTATATGAGTCTTGGAACTCTTGTTGGAATGCTCCCCTGGGAGTGGGGAAGGTGCATACATTGTATGCGGGCATGCAAGGATCCGATGACCATGGTAACAATATATCTGTAAAGCGCTTAGAGACGTCGTTCCGATCTGTTAAGCGCTGAATAAATGCGGAATATTATTATTATCATAAAGTCTTACATGTATTTCTAATGCGTTGTCTGAGCTGGATACACCATCGTGTTGCATGGGGCTCATAACAGGATGATGTTGCTGAAGTTGCACATGCTGCTGCTGGTTGTTATCGGCGTGTGGCGGCCACACCAACTCTCGGCCGTCAGCCTCCATGCTATGCGAAGACGAGACCGGGTGTAGGGTAATGTTGTCTGGTAATTACGGAGGAAGGCTACAATATTTGTCTGATTTCAAATCTGTGGACATGAGAAAATAAAGAGATAAAAGACAGGTAAGCATGGTTGTTGAACAGGAGTATTTCTCAGATCTGATTAGGTTTTAAACGGATGAAGGCTGCAAATAATAAGATTTATAATAATAAATAATAATAGTACATTTCTTAAAAACGCATAACACCTACAGGTCTCTATGCGCGATTGACTAAATCAAACATTCTGAAAGAGGTGGGTTTTTAATTGAACTTTGAATTTCTCAAGCTGGGTAATATTTCTTAATGTCGGTGGTAGAGAATTCCATAGTGCTGGTGCAGCTTTCTGGAAAGCCCGATCCCCATATGATTTGGTCTTGACAGTAATTACAGAGAGAAGATTTTGTGAGCCAGAACGGAGATTACGCTTGGGTTTATGAATCTGGACAAGTTCTTGAAGATAAGCAGGGGCAATACCATGAATACATTTGAATGTTAAAATGAGAAGTTTATATTTGATCCTTGATCGAATGGGTAGCCAGTGAAGGTCAGATAAGATAGGGGTGATGTGTTCAAATTTTAGTCTTGCAGCAGAATTTTGGAAATTTTGATTTAAACAGGTTAAACGCAAAATCTGACAAAACACTGAAAATCATGTTTGTTCACAATTAAGAATGAAAAAAATATATTGAAAACTGATTTACTCAATTACTGTACCCCCGGCCCCCGGTAATGCATTTTATTTCTCCATCTTTTGTTAGGGATACATAATGCAAACATAGAAATATCAAATGAGATGTATGATTCAATGTCATAACATAATAACATGAAAGTAGGGACATGACATCATCAGCCCACCTAATGAATATTCATGATGATATTCATACTGTTTTTCACAAAATATTGCTCGACTTTGATCAAAATTTAATAACTTTGTTCAAAATCACTATCAGATTTCAATGAAATTTCAAGCATTTTGCTAATTTTATTTTAGTTTAGTTATAATCTTTTTAATCTGCTTTCTCACAGAAGTACACGCGCCCGTACATGCATCTAAGTAAACGCATAAAAATTAATTGCCATAACCTTTGCTTTGAAAAAAAGAACACATTTTCAGATGGCCGGCGCCTCAGTTTTATGCATTATATATATGGAATAATCATACCAGATGATGCATCCAATTAATGCACAGCACGTGCTGCACAAAAGAAAAAAATTATAATTTACCTAGGGTAAGGATCTTGACATGACTTGCACACGCACTCATCATCATGAAACCCGCATGTTTTTATATAGTTACATGTATTTTATATTACTATTGTTATTATTATTTTAGATCAGTATTTTTAGTAGTATAGTACAGGGTTCCAAACTTTTCAAGAATACAAAATTCCCTGATTTTTCCCTGAAGTTTAAAAATTCTCTGATAATTATTTAAACCCATTCCCAGTTTCGCATGTTTTTTGCAAGTTGTTGCAGTGAATTACATGTATTTTCAGTATAATTTTTAAGCAATAATGTATAACTTATTAGTAATAGTACCACCACTAGCGTACCTACGGGGGGGGGGGGGGGCAGAGGGGGCAGTCTGCCCCCCCTGACGAGCCACAACCCATGCAAAGTATCCCTGCCCCCCCCCTGACGAGCTTGAAGACCTTTTTTTTTTTTTTTTTGCTTGTCAAATTTTTTTCTGGGACGAAATCCTTCATTTGTGATTTAAGGGCTTTTTTTATTTTTTATTTTTTTTGCTTGTCAAATTTTTGGGCGGACAGTTTTGCCCCCCCTGTGAAAAATCCCAGGTACGCCACTGAGTACCACCATAACCAGTCATTCAACAGATATTGTTTTGATATGCAACAAAATATAACAGGGTCTGACTAACTACCGTGCTTTCGACTTTTGGGCTGATCGAAATTCCCTGATTTTTCCCTCATTTCAGGCATTTTTCCCTGATTTGAGGTATCTTTTTATCAAGTTCCCTGATTTTTCCCTGACTGGAAAAAAGTAAAATAATTTTCCATGATTTCCCTGATGGGCTGGAAACCATTGTTGTTATTATCATATTATATATCATTATTTTTATTAGTAGTACTTAGGCCTAGTCGTAGTAGTAGTAGTAGAAGTAGTAGATATATATGATTATCATTATCAATTTTAATCACACAATCATTCATTTATTTCATATTATTATTATAACAATTTAAACAATTCAATTTTTTAATCATATATTTTAATAATTTTTTTTTCCAGCTGAATTAAGCCTGAAACTATTTAAGTTGAATGTTATTGCTAGTTTATTATTAGTTTTAATATTATTTATATTAACGTTAGAAAAACAGTCAAATGAAATCAACTCAAGTCTCAACTCAACTCCTGACAGGAGTGCACCGAGTAAAAAATTGAAAAATCAAGAATAAACAAAACAAAACATAAATTAAATAATCACAAACTTTATTTGGAACAAGGGATAGGATCTGCAACTTATCAACAAAAAATCATCCAGACAAGAAGGTTTTGACACCCCTGTCATTGTAAATGGACATTATCCGGACCCGGGGTCGGTCCATTTTTCCCAGGTTGGTCCATCCAACACACATTATAGATATAGTTCTATATTGTAAAACTTCGCGGGGGGCGATGGTACACCCCCCGTGCGTGGCCTCCGTATCAAGCTCACGGCCGCTAACTGAACCAGGCCAGGGAGGGTCAATTCGAGGGGCATATGGAAAATAATTTCATGAAATGTCTCATTGGCATACAGCCCTATTGGTTGCACGACTTATCTTGATTGATTTGCACAGAATATGATATAATTTAGGGTAATGACAGTGAACAAAACTGTTTCCTTGTTAGCTAATAAATATTTATCGGCATTTTCCCCCTCGCCATTTTGTCTTCGACGTTGCAAAGACTCCCCCACTTAAAATTGCGGAGGAAAGTGAAAACACAATTTGAGGGCAAGCAAGACCAAAATCATTCACAAAATTAAAACTGCTTTTGAAATCAGTACTTAATAATAGCATATTTATGGATATCATGTTCAATAACAGTTATTTAAAACCTTATATTTGGCGTCAATCGTGAGCATTGCGAAGGTTGGGTCGTGGAAATAATTTTGGGTGGGTCGTGACGTATTTTTATCGAGCGTTATGTATGCGAAATTTTCACGGAATATTTTGGGCTATATGAAAATATAAGTGTGATGACATCACGTATACAACATTAATATGAGAAAACGAACCAAAAATCTTCATATTCGGCACCTGAGACCTTAATGGTTGAATTTCTAGGTAGATTTTTGCTTACCCTTTTCCTTCGGCGTCACAGCTTGTTTGCGCCCGGGTCCGGTACTTTCAGAGCCAAATGAAAGCTGCAATCTCATTGGATAGCGCTCTTATCAAGCAGAGTTATAGATTAGACTTTTCTGTTTCATACCGAGTTTCCTACTTCAAAAAATAAACTTAAGTTGTTTAGTTATTTCCATTTTATTATATTCATTTCCAGTATGCATCAGAATTTCATTAAAATAGATCCAAAATTAAGAACATTAGCTTGAAATAGCGACGGTTGTCAATAACAGAATTCAACCAATGAAATCGCACGGTTAAACTTGCTAAAGTCGGTTGGGTCGCTCCAAATTTTGATGAATATTAATGATATGCAAATAAGGTAAATTGGCGACACGTTGTATACTCCTTCATAAAAATGGGTTTTTCTTAAATTAATAATGGACTCTCCCATAAAGTTTGGACCACTTGCAGAGGGAAAAAATACTGGATTTTTTTCTTATACCGAAGGCCAATTATTAACACCACCAGAGGCCTTTTCGCAAAGAACATATAGTTCTAATATCATGTAAAACTTTGACGTATTCGGGGACGTATTGCAAGTATTAAGCTGGGACACATCGACCCCACAATTATAAAGTCACATGTATCCAATCGAACACGTTCGTTGCGCCCTGTGTGGTTTTCACTTCTTTTTAAAAACACTTCTGTATCTTTTCTTTTTTTGGTCACTGCAATAATTGTTGTCAACTGCATTTTACAATAATGGCATGGTGTGTCTCTAATTTAAGTTATGACATTTTACAATTTTGCTTAAAGGAGAATGAAACTCTTGGAGCAAGTTAGCTTTTGTGAAAGCAGAAAAATCAAAGAATAAGATCAACAAAAGTTTGAGTAAAATAGGACTAGCAATAGAAGAGTTATGAGCATTTGAATGTCGAGATCACTAATGCTATGGAGATCCTCTTATTGGCAATGCGACCAAGATCTATGATGTCACAGATGAACAACTCTCCCCTTTTGGACACTGAAAATATACCCCAAAACATCTCTTTTTGCTCATTCTAATCATATGACAAACGATTCATCAATGATATAATGTTGTGAAACCTCTGTACTTGTCCTCTCATAAAGAGAACACCTTACCTTGTGATAGACTCTATAAAAGTGAGAATATAAGTGAAATAAGTACTAAAGTAATGAGGGAGTTGTACGTGTACTGTGACATCACAGATCTTGGTCGCATTGCCAATGGGAGGATCTACATGGCATTAGTGATCTCAATATTCAAATGCTCATAACTTTCTTATTATTCATTCAATCTTCCTCAAACTTTCAACAATATGTTTCTTTGATTTTTCTCTTTGATATGGATTGAGCTGGTTTCAAGGGTTTCATTCTCCTTTAATTTCACAAAATCAGTAGCGGCACATCCTGGTCGGTATATCCAAATGAGGCATATTTCTTTTGTATTTTATTATATGAAATATAAAATATTATAATATTCGCCTGATTATATCTAACAACAATAAATTCCTCCCTTAATGTGGAATAAGCATTGTTTAATATACTATATGATTCAGTCAAACTGGCCCGATTGCATGTCCAAGTCAACTATATAATCAAATTGAAATAAACAATAAAAAACATTAGTAATTAGTGAGTGAAGGACATCATCGAAAGCCTCATTGCATGTCACCGAGTTGTGCATATTTGTGAAAAATAAGCGAAATTTTAAAATATCATAACTTTCATATTTTGCATCCGATTTTGATGTTGTTTTCAGCGTAGTTTGATTTTTCTCTATTCATTCAAAATTTTCTGGGGTGGACTTGACCTTTAATAAGTGAAGCAGTGAATTACTTTTGGCTTGTGATTCATGTCTAACTCGATTTCATTTTAAACAAAAATGAAACATTGCATTACTACTATGCCTTCATGGAACAACAAAAATGAAATTGCCGATTACTAGAACACATTAAATTCTTGCGATAGCAACAAAAATAGGAGGTGATGAGAAAAATAATTAGAAGCAGGAAATTTAAGAGGGAAGATGATCGTGCACGGAACCTCAGACATGGAGTGCTGGAAGAAGCAAAGAAAATAAGATTGAGAAGAAAGAATAAAGGAACACGAAAGAAGATGAAGAAGAAAGAAAGAACGGACACAGATTTTTTTTTTAATGCAGTAAGAGAAGAGGAAGAAGGAGCAGTAGGCATGGTAGGAGGGGAGGAGGAAAAAAGAATAAGCAAGAGGAGAAAAGGAGAGTAAGAAGAAGGAAGAGGAGGAAAGAGGAGAAGAGGGAGGAGGAAAAGGGAAGAAAGAGAAAAGGGGAAAAAGCTGACAAAATAATTTGTAGACCCCCCCCAAAAAAAAGGGGGAAAAAAGAAAAAATATGATAAAAACAATGACAAGAAAATGATTAAAAGGCGAAAAGGCCTTTAATCTAACAGGATATACAGTACATCTAAGAAGAAATTAAGTAATTCCTTGAATGGAACAGAACTTCAACTTCCTGGTAGAGAGGGGGGGGGGGGGGCTTGCAATCCTGCGCATCCCCTCATTAAAATCCAGTCCAAGAAAGATTTGGTTTGAATAAAATTAAGATAATTGAAATAAACTAAATAAACTGAAAGCCGAAAATTTCATCAACATCAGATGTAAAAAAAGAAATTTATGACATTTTATACTTAATTTGCTAAATTTCCCAAATCTGTATACACAGACCTACACTTGTTTAATGCTACTTTGTTTATTCAAATCAACTTTTTGTTGGAGTGGACTAGACCTTTAACCAGAACTGCCAAGACATACATTTCTAAGGAGGATTTCAAACGCATGTTGTATTAAAAGTATAACTTTATTCACAACAAGAGGAATCAATCAAAATACAATTTCATTCACTTCACAACAAAATATAATTCAGACTTAATCCCAAGGTAATCACAAAGTAATTTCTGATGAGAGTAACATATAGACCCCTGCATTGATTTTTTTTTAGATATACAATAAACAAATGTGTAGAGATCAAACTTGATAAATCACACACAGAATATACTCTGACAGCACCCATAAAATTAATGGTAAAAGGGATTATTATAAACATAAATATACTTTTCATCATGCTGAAATCAATAAAATGCTACGATGTCTTCTAGTCGCACAGGATCACATTTCCATTACCAGCATGCACAAAATTCTTATGCAATTATATTAAGAGGAGATATCATGAAACATTGATATGTATATTCGAATGGTACAGGAGAGAAATTACCGGCTATACCATACATTGTGCATACTAACCTTGCAATAGGTACGAGTGGCATAAACATAGCTGGATGAGTGTTCATGTTTAAAATCCAGCCCATATATATCTATAATATATTGGATGAAGCTATTGAAGTATGAAAGTCTTGAAGTTTGTTTGACATGTCACGAATGTCTTTCAGAATCTCAGTAGTTGGCCTATACACCATACAAAGTATGGTGTTAAAGGTCAAGTCCACCCCCAGAAAAAAGTTGATTTAAATAAATAGAGAAAAATCAAACATGAATAACGCTGAAAACTTCATCAAAATCGGATGTAAAATAAGAAAGTTATGACATTTTAAAGTTCCGCTTATTTTTCACAAAATAGTTATATGCTCAACTCAGTGATATGCAAATGAGAGTCGATGATGTCACTCACTCACTATTTCTTTTGTTTTTTATTGCTTGAATTATACAATATTTCAATTTTTACGAATTTGACAATTAGGACCCCCTTGCTTGAACCCACAAAATGTTAAAATAATGGAATTCCATGTGTTCAGGGAGGAATTAAACTCTGTTTCACATGACAGTGACGAGAAAATCCAAATATTTCATATAATAAAATACAAAAGAAATAGTGAGTGGGTGATGTCATCGGTTCCCTCATTTGCATACCGAACAGGGTGTGCATATAACAGTTTTGTGAAATTAAGCGAAACCTTTAAAATGTCATTACTTTCTTAATTTACATCCGATTTTGATGAAATTTTCAGTGTTATGCTTGTTTGATTTTTCTCTTTCTATTCAAATCAGCATTTTTGTTGGGGTGGACTTGTCCTTTAATAATACCACCAACCAGTGTTAATATGAGATAACTGCATCCTAAGATGTTGAAAAATGTAAACAACATCGAGTTATAAAATCATAACACCAAATAATGTTAAAATAAAAAATAACAAAAAATAACACCACCAATAGGTGTTGAACACCACAAATGGGTGTTGAACACCATGAATATCCCACTTGTGTAAAATGCTTATTGTGGTCTTCTGTAAACACTGGTGTATATAAACACCACTGTTTTTGCAATGAAAGTGGATTAATACAGAAGGGGCCATTAAATCCTCAGCTAGGACAGCATTTATTTCCTTTGGAATACAAAACACACATCATTTTAAGCATATTGAATAATGAAAAAAAAAAAAAAAAAAAACGAAACGAAACAGCAGTTTCCAATAACAAACACATATTAAAGCACACTGCATGATGGGATTAACAAAAAATAACAAATAATCAAGGTAAACAATATTCTAATGCTGTTTCTGTGTTGAAAATATATCAGTGGCCCGTCTTACAAAGAGTTACGATTGATCTGACCAATCGCAACGATGGAAAGCCAGCAAAGTCGACATATAAAATGCATGTTTGTTCAAAAAAAAATTCTAGATATGAATGTATATCCATAACTTCATTGTTTTCTTGACAATGTGGTTTGATCTCCTTTGTTTACAAAGGACATTTTGCAAATTTCCTGTAGAAAAAATTATGACATTGATGGATTTCCATAGAGTTACGATTGATTGGATCAATCATAACTCTTTGTAAGACGGGCACCAGGGCCCCATTGTACAAAGAGTTACAATTGATCCGATCAATCGTAACTCTATGGAAATCCATCAGTGTCATAATTTTTTCTACAGGAAATTTGCAAAATGTCCTTTGTAATCAAAGGAGAACACCCCAAATTGTCAAGAAATCAATGAATTTATGGATATGCATTCATATCTAGAATTTTTTTTTGAACAAACATGCATTTCATATGTTGACTTTGCTGGCTTTCCATAGTTACGATTGATCGGATCAATCGTAACTCTTTGTACAACGGGGCCCTGGTCTACCCCTCCCCAAGAAATTTTCTTGTACATTAACCATTAGAGAAACTGAAACTTCTACTTCACTGTACTCGTAAATTAACAGTAAATAATTACACAATTTCAAATCATTCAAATACCATGCATACATTTTGAAAGACATGTAATTCAAGTGACGGTATCCAGTAATCTTCGCATCCATTGTTCAAATGATTTTCAATAATAAAATCCAATAGAGCTGGTCATTGCAGTATATATAAGCTATTATGACTTGAATGCGCATTATTTATCGTATATGTATCCTAATCGGCAGAGAAATAACAAATGAAAAAATATGTACATCGGTAAATTGCTGGTTATCTTGACAACTCAATTTACATAGATCTATACATACAACATACCCAATTTTGATTTTCTGAATTAAACATAAACCTCACATGCTTGAATTAGTCATAATTCAATTTCTTTACAGGCACAATGATAGACATTTTAGTATGGTAACTAACATAAGCAATACAATAATTTGTGTGAAAGCAAACAAATTAAAAAATAACACATGACAGTGAAGTTTTAAAATAGATTAAGAAGTTGCCAATGTGTTTTTTTAAGATAACTAGAACATTATTGAACTAAGTTTGTATTACCAAGAAATAATGGACCACTCTTATGAATTGTTGAAGTAGTTAATTAAGATTAATTTGCACTTTTGATAACACTATCTAAAAGGATAATAAAAAAATAAAGAGAGTATGATATATATGTAAGGTATTTACTACCTCACCCCACCTATTTTTTTTTCAAAACAGTTACACATTTTTTTGTAAGGAGAAAATGTCCTGCAAACCAGAATTAAATTAGTTATGAATTAGGTCCGTTTGAAATTCCCTCAGATATGCTAAATGTAAACAAAACTCATCTTTTTCAAAATCATAGCTTTTTTTATTGTAGCTGAATATTTGGCTTACATTTACCTCCTTTATTCTTCTTCTTCTTTCAAGAACAAATGAGCACTAGGCATCAATTCATTGTATATTTACAAATGAAAGCTCAGCTTTCAATTGTGTGAAATGCATTTAAAACAATCAATGGTACACATACATGAAAGAAACATTTGATTCAAAGGCATTATTTGATTTATACAACAAAATCACTCAACAACATAGAATTTTCAAAATGAAAGATATTGGAATAACGATAACAAGGTCACTTGAATAATCGATATGATCAACTTTTGGTCAACTTGTAATTGACATTATTGCATTTTGGGAACATGAAGTGACATCGCTCCCGAAAATCAAACACATGAAAGATGTTATCTATACCATGAATACCAGTTTACAGCATATATATTCTCAAAATTCCATAATACATGAATTCAAGTACAATTTCAGTATATTACATACAATACTACATCAAATTCACAATAACTTCATATACCTTCCTGTTTAGAAAAAAAAGCTGTTAATTGAGCACAGCAATGAATGAGCATTATAAAAACATTATCTTTATCATTATTATTGAAAATACATTGTATTATCAGTATTATCGTTTATATCATCATCATTATACAAGTGAATCAGCCTAATTAGACTCATTTGGGATCACAGAAATTCCCACAGCTCTGACTGTTGACAAGGTGCTGTGAACGGTTTATTTCCAATTTGTCTAATGCCAATTCGTCCAATCGCCAACTTGTCTACTCTCATTTGGTCTATCATCAGTTTGTCCACTCACCACATCGTCTACTTTCATTTAGTCCAATGCCATTCCGTCTAATAACCAGTTGATCCGATAGCCATTTAGTCCACCATTGGTCTAATTGGACTTCAGTGTTAATTGTGCAAAATGAATGAAAATGAAATGGATATTAGACCAACCGGTTATTAGACGAAATGGTCATAGACGAAATGGTAATTAGACTAAGTGATGATTGGACCCAATGGTTAATGGACCAAATGATTATTAGATGAAATGTTGATGGACGGAATGGCATTAGGCTAAATGAAAGTAGACCATGTGGTGAGTGGACGAGTTGGCTCCCTGTTCTTATCATTTGGTTATCATCATCATCATCAATCAATGAGTGAGAGTAAATGTACAAGTGACATAATTCCATTCTCTCACCCCCCCCCCCCAACAACCTCATGACGGAAACAATTAAGTTCTGCTTAATTAATAAAGACAAATAAAAAGTTCAACATTAGTTTCAAACCCGGGTTTGAAATTTGTACTACTTTTGAAATCAGAACAAATGTAATAATTCACATGTAAAAAGAAAAAAAAATGAAGACAATTACAAGTATCTTATACACAATGAATTTCCAGCTTGAGATTACAAACAAAACACATTTTGCACATTAGGCAAAGTACTTTTTTCCAAATATGAAATTCCATAAAGCATTCCTTCATAAAAGTGACCCACAGAGTATATAATTACAAAATATACACTGTCCTACCTGAAAACTTAAGAATGCCTCAGATTTAGAAACGCAATATAACATCAAGATCCCCTTTTATAAGATTATAATTGTTATGTTTACTCATTTGACATTAGGGCGATTCCATGCTAGAAAAATCAGCCATTTTAACAACATTTTCTAACTAACTGTCCAAACAAACAAGGAACTTGAGTTTGTTTTGTAGTAATAATAAAGTACTACTTGAAAGTTATATGAAAAAGTGACAAGACAAATATGGTGTCCATAGGTGAAAATGTTGCGTGTCGTACGTACGGGACATTTCTGAGTCCCGTACGACACGCAACATTTTCACATTCAATTCACCCATAATCAAATATTTTTTGTTGGTAATCAGTTTTTCAGATGACTACCCACTATAACTTCATTGTTGACAAAAAATAATTTTCTATTGCTCAAGCAATCTGCTACGAGACTAGAAATTGTTGTCGAAATGTCCCGTTCGTATCATGGAACCGCCCATTACATGTATACACATAGTACTAGTACATTGAAGCAGGCAAGTTAATCAAATTTTCAAATTTCCTGATAATCTATATGTACAGTACAGTACAGTAATCACCACAGTTCCAAGACTCTTGGATTAGCAGCTTTGATTAGTAAATTGCCATTTTGTCTACTGCCAATTCATCCACTCATCATTTCAGTCTAATGCCATTCCATCCATCAACAGTTCGTCTAACAACTATTTGGTCCGTAAACCATTTGATCAAATCACCACTTCATCTAATCTGGTTTGTCTACATGTATGTATGACTATTTCGTCTCACAAGAAGTTGGTCTAATATCCATTTATTTTCATTCATTTTGCCCAATTAACACTTACTCCAATTAGACCAATGGTACATGGACGAAATGGCTATTGGACCAACTGGTATCTAGACAACATGGTGAATGGACAAAATGGCAATTAGACCATGTGGAAAGTGGAAGAACTGATGGTAGACCAAACGATAGCAGACAAGTTGGTAAAATTTTGTATGAATTGGTATAAGACCAATTGAAAATAAAACCCTTGAACTGTCAAAAGGTTTGCAATGTACATGTACATGTATAAGGAAATTGCATAGAATATAAGCACATAGTATAGGCTTTTTGAAAAGGAGAATCTTGAAGAAAGTCCTAAGTAGGAAAATACTATATACAGTACGAATCACTGTACAGAAATATAAATGGCGTAAATTGCCACACCAAGGGCAGTACTGTACAATCTTTACAATACAAAAATAGAATTTGACGATGCATTCATTTCAATTACTCCTATGAATTCTGTATATTTGATAGTACTTATAACTTTGTCTTTGGGTAGATTTTTCTGAATTATCTATAGATATAATCTGAAATATGCTATTCAATAAATTGAAAAAGGCCGAAACACCTATTAAGGTACAAGATTTTTAAGTATACATGTAATATGTACAATATACATGTATAGGCCTATAATACACAGGAAGCACATGGAATACATTAGTTTATTACATGATGTAATATTGAATTTGGTATGGAAAATGGAAAAGGAAAAATATAATTTAGATTATAACTTGTAACAACACTTCAAAATAGATAGAGTTCAGAGTTTTGACAACAGCGTAAATGAGCAGCCTTTTATATTTCATTATTGATCAATGCCATAGACCATTGAATAGAAACCAACTAAAATGACAAGCTCTTCTCAAGAAAAGAAAAGAAAAGAGGAATCGGATATCTACAATCACGTTTTTGGAGAAGTAGCCCTATGCAATCAAAAAAGTTTATGAAAATTCACCATAAATTTTAACAACTGGTCAATGCATAATGTAATACCAGTCTTGATAAGCACTGTTGTAAAGTGCTTTCAATATATTTTATGACCACAAAAAACCTCATGATGATATCCTCATCAAAATTAAGACTCCAATTTAGGTATATCCTAAAGAAATCGCACCTTATTTTCTCCTCCTCCCCTTCCTTACTTTCCCTATTCTACACAGACAAAAAAACCACAGAGCTTCAAGAAAACTTCCCTGCAGCAAAGGCACTATTAAAAAGAGAAAGACCTGAATTTCTGTACCCTATACCCACTACCTACTGATATCAATAAAATACTTCGCCTTTGTAACAAAAAGTGTGCAGCCTCGTCAATTTCTTTTCCCTTGGAAGTTTTTTTTAAGAATTAGGGTAATATAAAGTCTTTAAAACAGTTTTTACCCACAACTTTAGCCCATTGAAAATTATCAGGAACATACATCATTCGGTTGGTGATTCAGATGTTATAAGGGGAAACCCAACAAATGATTGATATGATGCATGAAACAAATTAGGAGAAAAAAAAAGATGTTGAAAGTCTGAAAACCAAGATCCTTAATATGTTGTAAATTTCAAATTGGCAATTTGGTAGGTAGTGTGTGACAGTTTGTAGCTTTCACTGGCTAATTTGGTAAGATTTGTCGCTGAGATCACTCATAACAGTGCAGATCTATCAATTTAGTTGAAGGCATAGAGAGGTCTTGAGGTGTCATGTCCTCAACAGACTCTGGAGTTGCACCCCTGTAACCCTGAGGAGGAATCTCCTGTGCTGTTTCAAAGTTATTAGGGATTCTTTCTGATGGTAACTGCCCAGGAAGTGCTTCTGTAACTGCAGAGTCTTTGGGCAGAGTTGGTAGAGCTACGCGAACTAGTGACATAGCTGTCCGAGGAGAAGACTGGTGGTTAGGAGGTGACTGAGGTAAAGGTGGCTTCTCAGGGGACGGATTCTCTTGTTTGATAGGTTGTTTGTCCAGGGGGATGCAGGCAGATCCTGCCTTGTGCCTCTTGAGATGGTGACTCTGTTTGAATGCCTTCCCACATGCATCACACTTGTGTGGTCTCAATCCCAGGTGCCATCGCTCGTGCTTCTGGCGACCATTCTTAGAGGACAAGAGCTTGGGGCAGTACTGGCACTTGTAGCGGATCCCTTCTTGGGTCATGATGATCTCTTCTTGTCTGATTGGCCTGCTTGGGGTTACCATGACGATGTCGTGTTTTGACTTCAGGTGGGCTTTCAGGTGATGGGGTTGGATGAATTTCTTAAAGCAGATGGAGCAGGAGTGAGGGCGCTCACCCGTATGGATTCGCATGTGAATGCTCAAGTTCTGCCTCGTCTTGTAATACTGACCACAGATATGACATTGAACCTGGAAAGGCGTTTCAGGATCATCATAACCATAATCCATATTATTAGGATTTGTCAGGTTCAAGGGGAGGACATTACTACTTCCAGCTTCAAAGTCTTGGCATTGCTGGAAATTCCCAGTGGGTCCACAATTTTGGTAAGACGCATGCCCATTCTCATCAACAATCTCTCCTTCTTCGATGTCAGAAAACACTTCTTCCTTGATGGAAGGACCCAGAAAATCCTGTTCATCGTTTTCTAGGGCATATCTTCCAACTCTTTCTGGTTCTTCTCTTTCTTCTTCCGTAATGTTTCCAATCTCCTCTAAACACTCACCAAGTGCAGGAGAGTGAACGACATTGTCATTTTCGTCATTTTTGCTGGCATCGTCTGCCAGTTTCTTGGCCTTTTCTTTGGCTTTCAACTGTTCCGTGCTAATAAGCCCTACAGCACTTGGAACATCCATAATCTGGAGTGCTTCACTTTCTGAGGATAAGGAAGGTTCATCACTAGGAGCCAGAGCCTTCTTCTTGCGATGATTTTCTGCCAAAACCTGCATCATATGCCAAGAGGTTAGAGGACCAATCCTATCATTGCTGTTAACATCATCGGCTTTCTTATCTTTGCTTTCTATCAACTTCATCTGCACTACCCTACACTTTGATGACATCTGATGCTTCTTGAGATGCTGCAGTTGCTTGAATGTATTCCCGCAGTTGTTGCACTTGTGGGGTCTCAATCCAAGATGCCATCTCTCATGTTTGCGCCTTCCAGACCTTGACATCAGTTCTTTGCTGCAGTAATGACACTTGTATCTCATTCCTTCCTCTGTCATAACCACTATCTCTTTCTTCCTGGTTGCTTTCTGGATTGGATGATACACTCCGTGTCGGGAGAGCATGTGAGCCTTCCTGTGATGGGACTGCCGAAAAGTCAAGCTGCACATACTGCAAGAGTATGGTCTCTCCCCTGTATGGATACGACTGTGAATCATGAGGTTTCGATTGCTCTTGCAGGTTTTCCCACATTCTTGGCAAATAAACGACTTGGTTTCTCCTAGCTCTGGATCTAAGCTTGGTAGTCTTGTCAGGTCTAACGGTCTATCTTCGGGAAAGTTTTCT
Source organism: Lytechinus pictus (assembly GCF_037042905.1). Lineage (NCBI taxonomy): Eukaryota > Metazoa > Echinodermata > Echinoidea > Temnopleuroida > Toxopneustidae > Lytechinus > Lytechinus pictus. The sequence goes on along the minus strand of NC_087252.1, from coordinate 29,009,871 downwards.
AACACAGGTTGAGCAAGGCACTTGGTAGTCACAGGATTGTGCGAAATGGATGATGAAAGACTTGAAGTAGGAATAGCAGCAAGCTCTTGAAGTGGAGCCTGACTTGCAGGTGTAGGGCTTACCTGGGATTGACCACTGGAGATTCTCTTAGAAACAGATTCTGTGATAACATTACCTGTTAAATGTACCTCTCCTTCTTCAGTCTCATCATAGAAAACCTTTTGTTTATTATGATCAGAAGTTTGAGAATGATTAGTAGTAGCATTGGTGAGTCGTGGAAGTGCAACTTTAGTCTTTGCTCTGTTAGCCTGGCATCGCTTTGTCTTCATATGGGCTTGGAGCTGCCAACGCTGGCGAAATGCAGCCCCACAAAATTCACAAGAATGGGGTCTGATGCCGAAATGCCACATTTGATGTCTCCGTCTGTTACTCTTACAGGAAAATACTTTGGGGCATAAGGAACACTTCCATCTCGGTCCAGTGTCTGTAAATATAACGCCAGCAGCTTCTTGTCCTTGTAATGTCTCCTGCGAGTGTTGGCTGTGAAAGGCCTCTATGTGTGTTTTCAGAGCGGCACCTGTTGGGAAGAGCTGGCGACAATAGAAACAATCAAACTTCTGGAGCTCACTGTGAGAGAGCATGTGGTCATTGAGGTAAAGATCATTCCGGAAGAGTTTTTTACAATACGGGCACCTGACACTGTCATTTGGAAGCTTGACTTCACTTTTCACTGCATGGAGTTTCTTAGACTGATCTAAGCTGGGTTCATGTTTGAAATGTTGACCAAACTGTTCCCCTGCAGGGTTTGACAACTCCCTTGAAGCACTTTGAAGACCGTCATGATGTTCCTTGGCAATAACACTGGGGAAATTATTCTTACATTTAGTATTCTCAATACCTGCACATGCATGTTGCTTCTTGGCCAACTCATTAAAGAATACCCTCCCACATAGGTTACAACATGGATCTTTTTCTCTAACTACAAGTTGAAACTCACGCTTGCTGCAAGAACAGACTGTGTCAGACCCGCATTCTTTACAAGAGGTTTCTGATGAATCTCTGCTGCTTGGTACACTGCAGTCATGGCCGAACAGGCAATCTATGCTATCAACACAGACCGTGCAATCAGCGCAGCTGTATGTTCCATGAGTGACATTCTGAGTGATATTCAGATACTTCGGAAGCCTTGCTTGATGACTCAGTCGATTGTTGCTACTAGTTGATTTCTCTGGAAGTGGAGTGTGATGATTAATACCGTTGGAATTACTTTGAGGTATTTTCAACCCTGTTTGAAAACTGGGAATTTCTATTCCTCGCTGTGACAATGTCCCGATGACTGCTTTGGTTGTGGCTAAACTAACTCCTCCGGGTAAGCCCTGTTGAACCAGGATACTACTCTGGCTCTCATGTCCTTGTAGAGGCAGAAGATCATGGCTACAAAGGGTACCCTTTCCGGAGAGATATTCTTTCTTCTTGAGGATCTTCTTTTTAGGATTTTTCGCATCTGCTTTCTTCATAGGTACCATCCTCTCTTGACACTTAGCTTTGATGAGGCTCTCATCCTTCGGATGTGCCAATCTTTCATGGTTCTCTAAGGCTGCAAGGCGCTTGAAGCACTTGCCACAAGTGCTACAGACATTGGATCTTCCCGATGACAAGGACATCTTTCCAGATCATCACAAATTTAAAAAAAAAATAGCAAACTCAATATAGTACTCAGCATTCGAGGTTTCAAAAATATAAATATATATAGCAATGACTGAACATCTTTGTTCAGCTTACCGGTAACTCAAAACTTTCAAGTACTGATACAGATTAATTTGTTTAACTTAAAATGGTTACAAATTCATTTCAAATAGCATAATATAAACTTTCTTAAATGGCACAGATACTGATATTTTTTCCTGCATGCTCCTGATGATCGTTTTCACTCGTAATAGACCTCTGCAACCAAGACACCATTACAGGAGGTTAGAAGAGGAACACAGAATTTCAAGGTGACTGTTTTGATTTGTTCTTTTCTTTCAAGAAGAAGGCACTTATTTTTGAAGGCATACCCTGCCATGGATTTTCCAGTGTGGGCCTGGTTGGAAGCCGACTCTTGGATCTGATAAGTCGGGGGGTAACAGCGAGCAGCCTCCTATATGGTCACTACAAGCTGCCATATATGGTCAATGCTGGCTTCCTTCTAGGGCCACTACTGGCTGCCGGGCTGATGGTAGAACTGTAATGGTGGTAAATAGATCAAAGAGAACATTTATTCACACATTCATTTATAAATTCGTAAAGAATCTATTCATCATTAACTAAAGAAAATTCCTCTATTTATTTGATTCAAATGAACCAAGATGTTGTTGGAATACAATCCAGAATGACGAGGCTATTTTGAGGCCTAGAAAAGAATTGGAAAAAATGAGTGGGTGGGGTGAGGGTTGCAATCTTGACTATTGACTGCCTGTTCACAACGAAAATTGACACAATATCAATGTGATCAAATCTCCAAGAATGAATCATTATTTTTTCCTAAAATAATTGGTCTAAAGTACTACTTTTTTTATTTGGAGTAAAATAACATCAAAATTGGCTTATTTTGTCTAAGATAATCTTTGTATTATACAACGAACAGAAATGAATGCAGTTTCAAAATAAAATCCTCATAATTTAGCAGCATTTATTGTCTACTTATTTTGAACCTTTGTCTGTCTTTTCAACAAAACTTGTAACAGACTTTAAACTAGATCAAAACTGACCAGAATCAGTGAAAAAAATATGAAATTTCACACATTTGTGAATTTTAGCTTGAAAATCATGTTTTTGATAGGTCATGGAAGTACAAAAGCACACAAGGCTAGTGCAACCACATACCAGGCAACGTGAATTGAATCTTGAAAATCCGCAAGAGACTCCTTTGCTGCTGTTAGTCCCATCACATAACTATGTTGCCAATAGCCTCTTTGCCAAGGTCAGAACCTAGAGATTGAATCAAAGAGAATGTACAGGAAATATTTACAAGAAATAAAATGACTGAAATTGAACAATTAAAAATAAATTGAACAAGACTTCTTCCATCACCTCTGTGACCTATATCCCTTGAACTTGAGATTATCCTCACTCCCGTCCATCAGCCACGTTTTTGAAGATCAACCCTATGATATTTTTCTCTTAAGACTTCGGTATATAACCGGATCATCACCCTTTCACAAATCTGATGTTTAAATCTGAAAGATTCTTCAGTTATCACACTAAGAATGACAATAGGATGGGTGGATGGACGCCCCAATCGGAGAAAAGTACAGCCCCGGGTACTACCTGTAGGCCTACTACACTCAAATTCTTTATAATGTGTGTGTGTGTGTGTTTGAGTTTTGTCAGACGTGTATCAATCAGATATGATTATTTACGTCTGGGACCGACCTTTAACGTCACCATCCGAAAGACGTGACCAGGGCTCGAACCTCGAACCTCTGCATCAATTTGTAACTTCCCCACATAGCTTGGATTACAGGCGCACGCCACAACGCCCAGTTATAAGACTGGTGAGGATTTAAGTCTGCATTTTTCAAAAGACCAAATATTTTTTGTCATTTCTCAAGCATTCATTCTCAATGGATTTTTTTCACATCAATGCTCTTTTTGCTTTACTGTGATTTAAGTCAATTAACCCCCCTTGACAAATTTCAGGACTAAACCACATAAAGTTTGATGACTGTTGCTTATTTTAAAGTCTGGCACATATTTTAGACCATTTTTTGTGAAAATCTGTATTATCTGACACACTGCTACAATGCACACATTATCAATTCCAAAATTGCCAATTCAACAACATTTTGGTGCAAGATTAATTGATTGATGCAAATTTTATTTTCAACCACAAATAAAAATAAAATAAATTTTACTTTTGCTCTTTAAAAGATGCTGGTTATGATCGCGCAAAAGGATCCCAATTATTCCCAAACAAACATTGCAAAAACAATTTCTAAAACTTGAAGGTTTTTACAATAACAATGAAATGCATCTACTCACTGTAAAGGGGAAGTTCACCCTGACGAAAAATTTTATTGCAATACCAGAAAAAAAATTGGAGGTTACGAGGTAAATCTAACAAAGATTAAGAAAGTAATTTGAAATTTAAGATTTCAATTAGTGACGTCATACATGTATATGAGCAGCTGCCCCATATAAAGTGTTTAAATTTCAATTTTTAAATGGTTCGTGATGACTAAAAATTTTCTTCTTTCAAAACCGAGTGTGAAAATAATTTGTCTGCTGATATAATGAAGGTACAAGAAAATCCATTTTCAAGTTCATGAGAAAATGGCATTTCACTGATGTTTATAATTCATGATACATGGGAGGCTGCTTGCATACATCATTACATGTATGACATCACAAATAAAAAATTTGAACTCTGATAACTCTTAAAATCTTTGGATTTTCCTCAACCTTAATAGTAATAATAATAATAATAATGATAATACTACTAATAATAATAATATTAATAATAGCATTGAGAGTGAGCTTCCCATTTAGTTTCCTTCAAAAATGTATCTTAGATATTTTTTCTATTTTTATTTATAATTTTTGTCATTAAACTTCCTCTTTAAAGTGATTTAAAGACCAAAAAAAAATTCATATACAGTTTATTAGCATGAAAGCACTGGACACTTCACTGAAATAGGCCAATTAAAAAGGGTTAAAATGCAATGTAATCACAATTTGCATTCATTAGTGGAGGTGCCGTGGCCGAGTGGTCTAAGGCGCCTGGCTATACATAAAAAGTCTGCCCACTGGGCATTTTACCTGACATTACCCGGGTTGTAACAGGTAATAACATGGATATTACTACGGTAACAACAGTGGGTAATAACAGGGAAATAGTAGACCAATCCTTCCCTCTTATTACCTGGACCTGATATTACTCCATTTACCCAATATTTCTCAGTATGATGTAACTACTATTTCCAGCATTTTAATGATATCACCATCTCATATTACTCTGTTTACCCAATATTACCCAATTAATGTCGGCTCATTAAAAAAACAATTAGTGTCATTAGGGTCATTGAAGCACATTTTTACAACTCCATACTCTAAGCCATATCATCTTATCCTATCCTAAAATCCTACATTCTAATCCTAATCCTATCCTACACCTATCCACCAAACCCTGTCATTTACTTCTATATATTGAGCGAGTTTACAACACTTGACAAATTATGGTTAACAATTATTCAACCCTAAAACATTTTTCTAAAATTAATGTCATGATTATGACTAATATGATATATAAACTACACATTTTTCTGAAAATTTTCTGGGTGGAATAATTGCATAAACATAAACACATTAATTATTACAGCTATATTAGCTAAAATTTTGGCCATTTATTGTAGTAATGAATATTCATGAGTAACTAATATTCCCAGCATTTTCCTGATATTACCATCTGATATTACTCCATTTACCCAATATTAATGGGTTCTGCATGGGTTGGAGGTCTCGTTTCCATCTGAGTCCTATCTGGGCACCATGTGGGTTCAAGTATATGTTTTCATCTGGGTTCCATGTGGGCCCATATGGGACCCAGATATCCCAGATAAAAACCGTATGTGATCCAGATACTTTGCTGTCTGGGAATGGAAGCGTTTCAACATTACCCATTACCCCTTATCAACCTGTTTGTAACTGGGTAAAATGTTGGTTTCATCAGGGTGATAACAGTAATTTTTTGGACTTTGAAAATTTCGCTGGGATTGCTGTAAGATTGCTCTTATTACTAAAGTTTGCAATGTTATAACCAATCAAAGTCATTCAACATTACCCTTATTACCCCTCATCACCCTGTTGTAACTAGGTAAATGTAGGTTTCATCAGGGTGATAACAGTAACAGGTATCAACAGGAATTATAATTTCGGTAATAACATGGTAATAACGGTAATATTTGGTGTTACTCAAATTTCCGGGTGATATTACCGGTAATAACCGGTAAAATTGGTAATCGGTAACAAATTGCCCAGTGGGTGGGGTTCGATCCCCGGCCACGGCACCCGCCACCTATGCCCGTGAGCAAGGCATTTAATGTGTAATGCTCTTTTATCCTGCTTTCAAATAAATGGAAATGCTATATGCATTATTGGTAACTTGGTGTGCACTTGTTTGTTTGTTTAAAAAAATAAAATTAAAAAAATTAAAGCTAATCATGATAACTACATGTGGTGGATATTTTACTCTTAAAACAAACAACTGATAAAATATTTCAACTTTCATAAAACAAAATCTAGATCAAGAGGGCTGATACACCTTGAATTTTCAATTTGTGAAAAAAACCAATCACATAATTTTAAATTAAGTTCAGACCTCCACACAAAATCTTAATCAATTAATTGTCAGAGAAAAAGAAGTAACAACTCTTATTACGATCAACATTTGCCTCCTTGAGAATGTGAAAGGCGCTTGAGCGAAAAAAATGAGACATCCAAATTCCTGATCATGTTTATATATATGTCTGATAATTTCAAATAATACGACTTAGGAGCAATTGATCTTCATTTAATTAAAAATGTTAAACACTAAATTTTTGCATCACCACTGCAAGGATCAATACAGTGTATATATGAGAAACATTTGAAGTCTCAGGCACAAGCTTTGGATTTATTCACGCAAACTAATGTGCGCTAGTACCAAAACTGGCTGATTCTGATCTCGCAGTCAATTTTAGATGTCACTGCCATGGCCCTGGCCTATACTATAGTACTAGTAGGAGGAATATCATTCTTGATTATTGAATACATTTCATGGACATTGAAGGTAAGGGGCACACAACGTACACCTAGAATGAGATGGGTGCATGCCCTTTTGTTTGCAATAGAGCTTGTTCCCCAACTTTGCCATTGTACTTTGGTGCATCCATTGTTGATTTGTGCATCCAGCCGTGCACGGTGTACAGAGACTCCTTCCCCGATATCCCCCCGCACCTACAAACTCGTGGCCCGATTGCCCGCGAAAAGCCATCACAACCACCACCAACACCACGCTCGCACAAACACCCAGGGATGCAGGCGGATTCCCGCATGCATAAATACCACAGATCAGAAAGAGGAGTCCGTGACCGGACGAGCACCAAAACATAACGCAACAAAATTACACAACAAAACATTAACATCGACTATGGAATCACACATTTACTACTTTGCAATAAATATAGCATGTTGATGATAATGCTTTTGACGATTACTGCTTATTTCAAGTATTTTTTAAAGGTAAACTTACCAAGGAGAAGGAGTCGTGAACATCGCGCACCTCTGATACCAGGCCACTGATATGATCGCCAAAAGATCATGTTTAATTCATAATATGCTAATGGGGGATCTTGTGTGTGTCTACGTCTGTGTGTGTTAAACCCGGAAAAAGACGGGGGAGGGGCTGGGCATTTGGTGGAGGGGTCTGGGCATTTGGTGGAGGGTTGGCGCACGCAGGGGTACCGGATGGGGGGGGGGGGGTCAAGAGGAAAAACAGGCCTAAAAATAACTAGTAGCCCAGTACAATTTCATTATTCCATTCAAGCGACTGCTGAGAGCCAGTCCATGCATGCAGTAGCTATGCATTATCTTTCAAGGCTCGTTTATGGCCACTCTTAATCATTTCGGGCCGGGGGGCGGGGCATTTTTTCCCTTTGAGGCCAAAATGGGAAACTTGATTGGTTTCTGACCGAGAGATCAGAGTGCGGGATGCTGAAATTGGAGATGAATCCCTCATTGTAACTTCAATACTTCATAAAAAAAATAAAGATTTATAGCTATTTCGTGTATATAGTATTTTTTTTTTATTCTGAAATTATAAGAACCTTGTCTATTTGTTGCTCTGGGCTATGAAGCTTCAGGTGCTATGGCAGCTAACAATGAACACGGTCCCTGTGCACATAAAAGAACAAACGTTTACACCAATGATGCAGTGTGCATAATACATAATCCTCTAATTAAGATTTATATACCGCCGGATATACCGTCTTTTCCATTTGAATAAAATGCCCAAGGCGCTTAGAAAGCAGCAAAGACAAAAACAATTAAATATATATATATGTACAGGAATAGGCATATAATAATACAATATAGAGGGGAACTCTGTCATCATGAAACCTACGGCTAGTATACATGCGTGGACAAGTTGCCGCAAGGCTAGTTGCAGAGTTTATCAATTGAAATTATGTAATTCCAATATGACATAATTATCATAATGCAGTCAATATAGGCCTATACTATTGATCATACACCGATAGTGAAGGTGTAATATAGTTGGTCAACTCTGCGTGCTATGTCCAATAAACTATCCCATTTCTTCTAGTTTGAATGGAAACAACAAGATGAGAAAGTACACGGCTACTATTTTCACGTTTTATTTTAAAAAGCTGTTCACTTAGTCCCTGACAAATAGATATTTCGATATAATTGATACTTTATTTACAAGAAACGATGAAATATTTATTTTCTTTTCCTTATTCATGCAGTACAAATAATTACGCCGATATATAGGCCTATAAATAACAAATGACAGGCATATATATGAAACTGTTAATGAATAAATGTCATAAATTATTTTTTTCTAAGGTATATATTTAAGCATGAATAAAGGCTTGTTATTTCCCATATAATTGATTTTCTAGTGGGCGCAACGGTGGGGGTTCGAGCAGCAATGATATATCTACCCCTTGGGTTACCGATTAATTTATTTCATTGAGAGTAGGGGGGGGGGCGGTAATTCGTGATGAGTTGATAATTGCTATTTTTTTTTCTTTTTAGCTATAACAAATTTGCCATTTATTTAGTTTTTGTTAGTTTGGTAGGCAGTCATGTAACCAATTTTTAAAACAAAATAAAGCGAACAAACAGAGCATGGCTATTGAAAAAAATAATGGCTTTTGAGGTACCAAAAAAGTACAGAGATTAGACTATAGGCGTTGACCTTCATCTTCTCTGTAAGAGGCCTATATCTCATAAGGAGTTCCTTTCTCAAGTGTTTGCACGTGAAGCGCGGTGCCAACACTTACAGGGCGCGCTTTGCGCGCTCCCTAGCTAAGGGGGGGGGGGGGGGTTCAGAGATCGAGGAGAGTTTATTGGTATCTAAATTAATTATACGAGCGTGAGCTTTGTCTATATAGGCTTAGACCTAAACTGGTCATTCTATTCACTTTATAAAACAAGAAAAGGACGGATGTCTTCGCTATAGTAAATGATAATTATGCCAGCGCGAAGCGCGAGCTGAATGTTTTTTATTGCAATCTTTAGCAGATTATCTCAATCCAGGTGGGTGTTTCATAAAGCTGTTCGTAAGATACGAATGACTTTATGCACGACTGGTGATCCTTTCTTGCGATAAATGATATCCCTGTATAATTGATATATGACCTATAAGAACAAGTTCCAGTCGTGCGTAAAGTTGTGCGTAACTTTACAAACAGCTTTATGAAACACCCCCCAGGGTACTGTAAGCCTATATGGCTGTATCGCATCGCAAAGAACGAGCTATTTTGTTCATTTTATGACCTGAAAGTCTTTTAAAATTTAAAATGGTTCGCTTCCCCTTATTTGTTCCATTCACTGTTTCCTCATTTGCTTACCTCCCCTTTTTTTTCTTTGTCCCGATTTTTTATCTAATTTTTTTTATGCTGTTGGAAAATGGCATGGTTCAGCGGAGCCCCCCGTCCCGGCTAGACACCCCTACCTTTGTTGTATAATCTAGATACACCAATCATGATAATGAACCAAAGTGCTCTAAGATCATTCTCAATTAAGACCCTCTAATTATCATATTCAAGGAAATCCCAAGGAAAACAGTTGTTAGCATAGGCGGCGGAAGCGGGGGGTGGGGGACGGGGGTCCTGTCCCCCCTAAATTTGAGGTGGGGGGCGACGGATCCCCTCTAAAATTTATGTTGATTACCTTTTTTTTTATTGTCAATTTTTTTTCCTGCGTCCCCCCGGCCTAAATTCGATCGCGACCCCCCCTTAAAGTTCTGTGGTCCCCCCTTAAATTTTTGTTGCAGACCTCTTTTTTTTTGCTTGTCCAATTTTTTACCTGTGTCCATCCAAAAATTTCAAATTTCAGGTGGACCCCTCTAATTTTTTTTACTTCCGCCGCCGATGGTTGTTAGGTTGTCCACCTTTAAAGAAAGGATAAGTTGAAGAGACAGACTACTGAAAAAGAGCCCAGATAACAAAATATGAGTTACAGTCCGTAAGTGATAATAGATATCACTAATGGACTGTAAATTAAAGTTATATGTATTACTGTATCTCTTTTAGACACTGTATTCAAGCCGTTTGGAAAAAATCTTCCAATAGAAATAAGATCAATTTGTTCAACGAATGTTTTTAGCAAGAAATTGAAATTATATATATTCAACGATAATCATGGTGTGTGAAAGCAAGGATTTTTACTGCCCTTGTGTGTTTATGTGTTGGGTTTGTCGGGTTTACTGTGTTTCAGCCTATATATATTTATAGTGTAAATATCAAATGATCTCAATTATCTATTTTTATTTTGGCACCTAGATTAGCATTTATAATGCATTTGCCATTTTAATGTGACTTATTTTATTTATATGAGGGTGGTTATCTGGACAAACCTTGATAGGTTTTTATGATCACCCAGTTCTAATAATACTGTATCTTTTTATTACCATTTGTATATGTTTATTCTCGTTTTATCTTACACTTTTCTTGCCTTATTGTTGTACCAGTGGCGGATCCAGGGGGGAGGGGGGGGGGGGGCACAGCCGACCCATGCCCCACCCCCCCCCCTTGTGAAGCAAAATTAAAATGTGTAATGTAAAAATTCCATAAAACGAAATATCATTGATTTTGGGTTAAAAACCATTCTTTTTTTTCTTGTCAAAATTTTCCCTGGAAAAATGTGCCCCCCCCTTTTTGGAAAATACTGGATCCTTCCCTGTGATGTACATATGGACCCCATGGAAGAACAGAGTAATTATGTCAATGACTCTGAAATGGGCAATCCTTTCTATTATTTTATTCATTTTATCTACTCAACATATTTGCAATTCATTTCAATTGATGCCATTTATGTTATATATATTTATGTATTGTGTTTTTTTAATAATCGGAAAATAAATAAACAAACATTGTATTTGCTATTACTTTATCTATACTTTGTGTTGATTTTTATTGTAATTGAATAAAACATTGAATTGAATTGAAAAACAGTGATATAGCAGCGGTCTATCTCTACCACATCACTTTATTATCAGTATAATCCTCATCCGACAATAATACACAACACATTAAATTCATCTTTCTGCCAATTTTATTTCACTTTGCAAAACAACAACATGAAAACTTGGAAATATTAACAAAAATAAATATTTAATAATAAAAATTTGTTAGTACTGAAATAAAGGATAGGTATGAATTGGATATATAATACGGCTTCAGCTGAAAGCTTAAATAATATCAAATACTGATATAACTAACTTTTATGATAAAAAAAAAGTTACAGTATTCATAAAAAGGACGGCTTAATCAATAGTCCTGCAATTACATAAAATAATCAAAACAAAAGCAGGAACTATAAGGTACATCTGAAATTAATCATAATAACTGATATTATTTTCACAATCACACTGCCCCAGCCCCAAAATATTCATATTTCTTCATGCTTTGCATAATATAATTTGTAATGTTATTTTGACAATATTTCTCATCACTGTATTGCTGTATTTATGCTTTCATTTGTTTTTGTCTGTGAAAGATCTGCACAAGTCAGCTCATCCAGCGAATTGATCTCTTAATATGATACCATTATCATCATCATTATTATTACTATTATTCTTGTTATTCTTTATCATTATCATACAGGACATCTAAATTCAGTGACATAAGTTAAGTTTAAAGATCTAAGTTTTATAAGATAGGCATGACCCAATTAGACAAATTATGTGGTAATATGACCCAGCATAGCCAAGTTAAGATGACTTATCAAAAAAGACAGTCAAAATAATTGTACTCCTTGAAAGGGGAAATTGACCCTCGCGAAAAGTTTGTTGTAAAAAATACCAGAAAAGAGAAAATTCTAAAAAATGGTGAAGATTTGCGGAAAATCCATTAGAGTTTAAGAAAATAATCATGAGAATTTTATAAGCTTTTAATCTGTGATGTCATATACGAGCAACTGCCCAATATGATATGTAAATAAAATGCATTAATTTCAAATTTTCAATGGTTCATGATTAAAATTTTCTTTTAGGAGCAGGTGTGAAATATTTTGTCTTTTGATATATACTGAAAAAACAATAAAACCCATTGTCAAGTTTTTGAGTCAATGACATTTCATTGATTTATTCTGACAATAAATTGGACGCTGCTCGCAAATGGTGTCATGATTCAAACATATTAAACTATACTTAACTTTTTCAATCTCGGATGGATTTTCCTCAAACCACCAGTTTTTTTTTTTTTTTCTGCTTTTTTTACAACAAACTTTTTGTCAGGGTGAATTTTCCCTTTAAAGAGTAGTGGCAGTAAACACAGATTTCATGAGAGAGTATGTAAAACCAATGTTAACTGTAACAATATCAAGACGGTAGATTTGGGCCCCATCTTACAAAGATTCACGATTAACCCAATCAATCATAACTGTGGAAAGCCAGCAGCGTCAATATCTAAAATATGTGTTTGATTAAAATATTTTCTACTTTGTATATTCATACATTAACTTTTTTTTTTTTTACAATTGACTATGCTTCTCTTTGTTCACAAAGTACATTGTGGAAATTCCCTGAACAAAAAATTATGACACTGATCGATTTCCATACAGTTACCATTGATTGAATCAATTGTAACTCTTTGTAAGACGGGGCCCTAGTCTTGTAGCTACATAAAGCGAACTTTGTGAAATCTCGAAATCGAAGCTGAAAAACAATTACACTGAAGATTGCCAACGCAGATAAGCACATGTGGGACAGTATATTATTATTCTTACTCAGTTAGAAAAGGACCCAACATTTGGCTGGAATGCCGTGCTTATTTCTCAGCAATTACACATTATCTTCCAGAAACTTTTGGCACATAATTTTTATTTATACATACCGATACGATGCTCATTTTACGATTGGATTATCTTTGAACACATTTTGAAATCGAAACAATTCATTTTAGAAATAAGTATGTACAAAGTGAGAACATGGGGGTATGCAATCCAGTATCCCATTCCAGCAAACTTTTATAATTTAATTTTTATTTTTTTATGCTGGGATAAAAGTGATCTTCCGAAATTGCAAGCAAGCATAGTAAGCAATTTTTTACCAAAATAAAATTAAAGTTAGAAATTACACGTTTAATTGTAAAAACAAGTGAAAATTGACATAGTTGTTAAAAAACAAATTCTTGCCTGGTTATTGAAATTACTGATTGTTGTTTTCACAAGAAAATGCACTAATCCTCAGCTCGTTAAGATATCCTACATCCATATTTTTTAGAATTTCTAACACATGAAATCTGAAAGAAAAATGCAGCAATGAATGATAAAATTAAAATACATGTTGCTATTTTTAAGAATAAAATGTGATCGAATAAACGAGACAATAACAAGTATATTCATTGTCATGGTGGGGTTGAATGCAAATCCAAACACAAAGCCTAAACATACACAAATTGGAGTTTGTATAATGGGATCGGTACTAATATTTGAACAGTTAATAATATACAGTATTATACAATAATACAGAAAGACAATATGAAGACTATGTAAGAGCAATCTTAAACAATGATATACACTGTGTATCTACCCTTATAAAAAAAAAATCACCCTGAAGGCTCGGATCGTATAACAAAATGAATTTCCAAACCGATAGCAGAAAATAATAGGCAAACCAGAACAAAAATAAAGCATTTGGATACTTGATACCCACCCCATAAAAAAGAAGTATGCTTAAGTCACATCTAGCAGATTTTGAAAGACAATAGAGGACACACGTAGATATCTGAAAGTCAAGGAATACAACATAATTTTTTCCAATATTCAAGGAATTTTAAGATTAAACTAGAACTACATGTATCACTAAAGGTGATTAATACCCCCGCTGTACATTGTTTTACCATGGTAACAGTTTCCAACACATGGAAAATATATCTTGCCTATTGTGACCACAAGACCAATGTGTGAGCTATCATGATAATTGGTTAAAAACTGATGAAGTAGTTAAAACTGCAAGATTTTTGCATAATTTTTGGCATATATGTTGTTACCTTGGCAACACAATTACTGACATATGGAATGAGAATTGGCTGAAAACTGATGAAGTAGTACGAACCGAAAAAATTTTACCCAATTTTGGGCAGAAATTATGTTGTTACCATGCCAACACAATTTCTGACAGACACAAAATATATGTGTCACACACCTCGATACCTATGTGTGAGCCAAATTTCATGAGAATTGGTTGAAAATTGAGAAAGCAGTTCAATGCACAAGATTTTTACCATATTTTTGTCATAATATACCATTACCATGGCAACGCAATTTCCGACACATGCAAAAAATATGTCTTGCACATCTATACCCCAACACCAATATGTGTTCCAAGTTTGATGGCAAGATTTGCAACGGCCAATGAAAAGTGTGCTCTTGACCCTATTAAATCAATTCTTATTTTGAAACCTATACCATTTTAAAGCATACATGTACATATTCAAATCTATCATGATATAAAAAATCATTTAGACTCACACAAAAGTGCAAAAAATAACAACTTTTGTCAGGTAAAAAAAATACATTTTGTAGCATGTTTTAGATCAATATTTTCACCTACATTGCAAAATCATTAAATAAATTCAAACACATGACCTGAAAGAATGATTCTTCCGCTTTACAATGATACCAAAATCATGAAATTTGATGTATACATGTACTTAGAGCAGCAATGAAAGAATTAAAACCTCTAGGTGTTTTGATCCGCATCAAGCTCATTAAATATTGCAGAACCTCTCTAGTCATGAATATCACTTGGAAGAAAGAAGCTACTTTTTGTTTGAGGACCTGCCTACTGACTGGCTACGCTGTATGTATATTGAATACGACTTATACTAGAAATTGAGCTCATGTGTCATCCACTCACAATCATACACAAGTAGAGTACTGAAGTGTCACGTCATCTATTTTCCAATATCGCATTTTGACATTTTTGATACCATATTTGATATTTATAATACCATTGGCATCAATGTATTATTGGCCTGATTGTAAATGTTATGAACCAGGCCAACAATACATCAACTTCCATCGGGATAATTCTGTAATTCATGAGGTCATATCTTGGGCCCTCATGGACCGATTCTCACCAAATTTGGGATGTGCAGGTATTTCATCATGCTCTACCGAAATGTGGTAACGAAAAAATGCTGAAATGCATTACACAAGTGTAAATAGTATTATTACCCGTATCAGAAATCTGAGCTGGTCATTTACAAAACCGTATTGCCCTAGATATTCTGAATATAGGGAAGGGATAGGTATTTGTATTTTGCTCAATCTCTGTGCGCGTATTGACTTAGCATTCAGAGACGACGCAAAATATACCTTTGTATTTTCCTTGGTCTCACATCCGGGTATCTGAGGACGCCTAGAAAGAGATATGTGTCATTTATTGATCTGCCCAGCAAAATATACGTCATAATGTCAATGAAGATGAACAAACGTTGGATACTGCGACATTTCAAAAACATCACAACAGCCTGCTCAACATGAGAAAATAGAATCACATTCTGAAAGGGTAAAATGTCTAAATTTTCATGATTCTGGATGTCTTATCTGGATAATAATACAAAATATTGACTGGTTCTTCCTTCGGGAAACATCAAATATATTGCCCTTCAAAGAACCATATTGTCCTTGTCTAAAGACTTGGGTCAATATGATTCTTTTGTGGGCAATATATTTGATGTTCCCCTCAAGGCCAGTCAATATTATATAATTATCCATTCACATTATTACAAACAAGATATTAAAAAAGTTTTGATTGAGAAAGATGAACAAATAAATTTTTCCTGCTGCTTATGGACCAGAATCCTCCATTCTGGCTACCCCCCCCCGACCACCTTTTCAGGGGGGGGGGGGGCTCATGGGATGATGGCATCAGCCAGAATTCTCCTCTGTCATCCATGACTTGATGAAAATCCCAAAAGGTTTTCTGCACGTTCAATATTTCAGATAAAGGATGGTAAGAAGCGAGTTCATAGATGATACACTCTGAGCGTGTGCACTTGAAAGTCACATTGATCGATACAATCTATTGAATTCAGAGCTCGAAAGTTGAAAGTTTACAAAACCAACAATGCAATTTGAGATCCGGATTGCCTAGCAACCCCTCCATCAAACAACCCTTGTGCATGTGTCTCCCGTTCCATACATATCCCCTTTCTTTGTGATGAAGTTGATCCAATTGTTCACAAAGCCGTGATCTAGCTCCAAGAGGCGTTCCTTGCCACCCGGCTGTCGAGGAAGTAGCTTCCTCTCCCGATACGTCCAGTTGTGGGTGATGAGGAAGCACTGCTTAAGAAGAAGGGCCATCACCGCAGGGCATACCACTGCACCATACAGGATGCATACAAAGATGATAGCCAGTCTGGAGGATAAAAATGACAAAGACCATGGTACATGTAAGATTAAAGGTAAAAGAAAGTAGTTGCAGCAAACAATTATTTTATGAGAAAGTCTTCAAAATCAAGGTTAAATACTACCATATTATCATAGATCTAGTTTTGGTACACTGAAATTCACTTATCTTTGTGAAATCATGGAATTAGCTGAAAAGTAAACCGATGATTCTGATGATCACTAACACAAAAAGGCATATGTGGGACAGTATTAATATTGTTTGGAAACAAACCCGACATATTATGGAATTCCTTGCTGATTTTTCAGCAATTACACATTTTTTTTTCCAGAGCCAGAAATGGCACATATTTTTAAGTAATACATTCAAAACCTGGGTGGTCATTTTATTGGATTCTGTTTGAACTCATTTTGAGTTCGTTACCACAACTGGTAAAGCATTGATAAGATGATGACACCAGCTAAAGCTACATTTGTAGTAGCCTTTTCATAGGCACTGTCACACAATGACGTTTATGCTTCACGTTGACTTTGAAATTGTTGTCCAAATTATGGAGTAATCGCAGTGATCGTGTCAGATCGTGAGGTCGTTTTATTGTAGAAAATGTTTTGAATGGCCCAAAACTTTTCAAAATCGTCAAGGATCACACAACATTCGAAACGAGGTAATAGAAATAAAATTTAAGAATATCATGTATCGACAGATGACCTCCTATTAAAGGGGAATCCAACCCAAATCAAAACTTGTTTTTATAGGAAAAAGAAAAATCAGACAAGTTGATAGGTGAAAGTTTGAATATCGGGCGAACAATTAGAAAGTTATGAATTTTTAAAAGTTGTAAATATTGGTAATCTCTATACCCATGGAGACTCTCCAGTTGAGATGCATCTATTTACTTGCACTATAGTTTTTGTTCAACTGCACCAAATGTCATGTGCTTTTGTGATTGCGGCCTCAGCCATGTACGACTATACCAGGGAAAAAATTAATTATTTTTTTTCGGGGGCTCCATTTTCAATTTTTTGTAAAATTTCGGGGGCTCCATTTCTACCTTTCGGGGGCTACTTTTTGTATTTCGGGGGCTCTTTTCAAATGCTACTTTTTTGTATTTTGAGGAATACCTCTTCACTTATTAATGAATTATTACTTATTGTTTAATATTGTATGATTTTTTAAAGTTATTTTTTCATGCTTAGAATCTTGGATGTGGGTGTGTGTGTGTTTGTGTGGGTGTGACTGTGAGTTGAACTTGGATATAAATAAATTCAATATCTAATTTCTACTCCATCTATTCCCCGGGGGGGCCACTTCCATTGACGAGTGGATACCATGCGCGACCACGGGGTCTCGAAAAGGACCCTAAACACGTATTTTCCAAATTCTGAAAATGCACCCCTTAATAAGTATTGGCGTCTGAAACCCTACCCTTATCAAGTATTGGAAACAAAACGATACTCTTGGCAAGTATTCCCTGAAATGAACCCCTAAACAAGTACAGTGATGGGTCCGTCGGTCGTCGGTACCTTTTAATACACACCATTTGGTTTAGTACGGCCCCATGCACCTTCTACACCTCGCGCAAATCGGACTCTAAACACGTAGTGCTGGGGCAAAAAGGACATCCTTTATAAAACATTTTAATTTTGTTTTATCATCCCCGCAAATATGACCCTAAACACGTAGCTTTCCTAGCAAAATAGATATACCCTTTTTTCATTATTTTTGTGTTTTTGACACCCTTATCACGTTACGTACGTAACGTGCCCTATCATAAAAAGACATCCTTTTTACGTGTTTTTTTGGTCGCGCATGGTATCCACTCGTCAATGTAAGTGGCCCCCCCGGGATCTATTCCAGTACAATTACATGTACTTGGCCATGTTAAAGGCCCACATACCCTAACTTTTCCTAAAGTTCTTTGAAAACGCAGATCTCCACGAAAATTGCATTTTTCTATGGAGTATGGGGGAGTCTAAATTTGGTGAGAATGAACTCATTAATAACTTAAATATACATGACAATGAAGAAATCATCAAACTTTATTGGCAGTTTTTAATAATATACCCGAAATGTAAACTCTGTCTGAAACAGAAAATCACCATCATTGAGGCCTTTGCTGAGCGAATTGTCCCCCAGAGCTCTGGCAGAGAGACAGAGCTCAGACTAGCTAAGCGCCAGCACGGGCGTGCGTGAGCCTCCCATCGGCCTTGTAAAATAGATGGAGCTTTGTTTGATGATTTATTGTCTCATATTTACCTCATCCCCTAGAAAAACAAAACAAATGATTTTTAAGTAATAATCAACAAATAAGGTAAGTTATTTTGGATGTTAATAGGCCGTTTTGAAAAGCAAAGCCGAATGACAACTCACCAATGCGAGGTTACTAGACTCTGGGATTTATTTCCTGTGTAATTCGAATTATTTTATCACAGAATTGTGATATCTGTAGGGGAAAATGTGCATTAGAAATTGCACATGGTGGTAGTCATAATGGACCCCTATACATGCAACCGTTTCCCCGACCGTTGCGTTGATTTTGTTTTCATACCATGTGTATGGAAAACGTGGTACAGAAAAAAAGACGCAAACTTCGGAATTTGAAACTGTGCTCCTCGCTATTTTCAAGGCTTGTTCATGATTTTGAGTGCGGATTTTTGATGATTTTTAAATGGTAAGCGGAGCTCGAGCATATGGCGCTCGTGGGCCGCTGAGTTGTTATCTCTCGGCAATAATTTCTGGGGCGACATTAAGATTTTCTGTCGCCCCCGAAAGCATGATTTTGGGTGATTTCGAGGGCCACTTTAGGCATTTCCGGGGTGAATTCGCCCGCCGCCCCCGTGTATTTTTTTCGCTGGACTATACTCTGTAAGAGGACTGTACTCAACGGAAGAATAATTATGTTTTTCTTTCATGGGGACATAAAACAATACACTACCTGGTTTATATTTAGATTATTGCCCAAGGGAAATGGGTACTTAGCAGAAAACCACAAATCCCTAAAATTACATGTACATGTACGTACCGTACATGGTCTATGGGAAAGTTGTCCTTGCCCCTTGTAATAATTTACTTACCCAGTTGCTAATTTGAAATCTACAGTCTTATACCCGTTTCATAAACCCATCCTCTAATTATCCGCCTAAGAGTAATTATGCGGATAATTCAATAAAAATTGCATTCACAAACTCGAAAATAATCCGCACTATTTTTTTACGAGCGCCCGACCTGAAAAGGCGGATAATTATCATGGCAACTGCACACACCCCCTCCGATGGGGTTGTGTTGGAAAAGGGTGACCTTGTGACCGCACCATGGCAATTATCCGCATTATTTTGGAAATGCGTTCATAAAGTCAAAATCTGGTCCCAATGCCGCTATTATGCAGATAATTGCAGCATCAAAATAATGCGGATAACTCTGGTCCCGCTCCGATTTTACGACCAAATTATGCGGATATTATCCGCATAATTGGGTTTATGGAAGGGGTATTAGGGATCTCAATTTTACTAAAAGCAGCCATAACTTTCTTATTGTTTGTCCGATTTCTTTCAGACTTTCGCCATTCTGTTTTATTTACTTAATTCTCCTTTCCAACACAACATTTTATGACACATGCTGGATTCCCCTTTAATACAGACCTGTGTATAAAAAAATATTACTACGGGTAAACGATAAGATGACTTCTTACTCTGGGTCATAATAGATGATCTCCAATATTCCATAGAAACTAGCTTCATCATGAGTGACCTCAAAGAGATAGTAAGACCCCCTCAAAACTCCCCAGAAACCACCGACGACGAATAGGATAAGGGTGACGATGAAGGACCGGTGGTTATCTCTGCCAATACAGACATCAAGCCTGAGAAAAAAAAAAAACGATTTTGTTAAAATATTCACCTCCATCTCTGCTTCATTAATTTTTCTTGTTTTTTTTTAAAATAACTTTTTATCTGGCTTGGGTTCCCCTGAATTAATGATCAATTTGCTGGATCTTTTTAAAAGTAAGGTTAAAGGTCATGTCCACCCAAGAAAAAATTTGATTTGAACTGATAGACAAAAAAACACTAAAAATTTCATCAAAATCGGATGTAAAATAGTTATGACATCTTAAAGCTTTGCAAATTTTAACAAAATAGTTAGACATGTATGCACAATTCAGTGACATGAGAGTCGCTAATGTCCCCCACTCACTCACTCACTTTTTTTTTTTTTTTACTTTACATAACTTTCTTATTTTACACCCGATTTCAATGACATTTTTCAGTATTATGCTTGTTGGATTTTTCTCTTTATATTAAAATCAACTTTTTGTTGGGGAGGACTTGTCCTTTAAAAGCAAAAAAAGAAATCTGTATTTACCAAACACAGTGGTGGTCCAACCGATGTACACAGCGGTCACAGATCTTACAATGGCCCGCTCTGGCTGGCTTCACGATCAGACACGCAGCACACCAATCCGAGGATCCCTGCATCTGATTGGTCAGTTTTTCCTCTTTCTCCTTATTCTGGCCAATCGGTGGTCCCCTTTCATTGCTCTTGTGGAGATGTGTGAGACGGGAAGAGGCTTGTCCCTTTGTCTCTTCTTCATCTCTCTGACAGCTCGTTCCCGAAGATTCCTGACGACATTTGACAAACCCAGGTGCCACCTTGGTCAATGCAAAAGCTCCAAAGAAGAGTAAAAGGTTCATCGAGACGCAAGCAAGCTCAACGACTGTGGCATCGGTAACGAGAATGACAAAGGAAGAGAACAAAGTGAATATAGAAACCAAAGTCACGCTCATGAAGAATTTCGTCCTTTGCTTGCGTCTGAGGATTCGTAGAGAGTAGAGTATGGCACTTAGCGGGACGATCATGAAAGAATAGACGGTATATTCGAGGCACCAGGATGCGACATAGAGCCAACAGGGTATTGCGATGAGAGGAAGGAGAGCAGACATGTCGAGCAGGTCATCAATACGCTGCGCCCCTTGCCCTAGGAATGTTGGGATACGTACACGGTCGAGGATCGTTTCCTTGACAGAGGCTAACCTAGCTCTGCCAATAGTCCTCCCTGTGAATAATCTATAAAGAGGAACAGAGATAGAAATATAAGATAACAAAAACAAGGCATAAGCGATTTTGTGTCTCGTCCACTTATGAAAATAACCAGAAATATTGTGATTTGCGAGGGCATGCAACAGAATCGTATCAAAACTTCATTGTGAAATAACTGGGATGTAAACATTTGTCATAAGAGATTCACGTAAATTTTAATGTTGACCTCAAAATGAACTTTGATCTTACCATGTGACTTCCAAACACAATAACATGCAGGTCTCCTAAGTACACCTACATCCCAAGTTTGGTATAAAAGTGACTTACGGTTGCAGAGTTGTGTCATAACATTGACCTCAAAATTACCTTGGACCTTACCATTTGACCTCTGATTGTGCTATGACATGCAGATCTCCTCAATACATCTACAACTTAAGTTTCGGTGAAAAGTGACTTACGGTTGCGGAGTTATGTGTAAATAAGAGTCTTGCATGTAAACTTTAACGCTGACCTGAAAATGACCTTTGACCTTACCATGTGACCTCTGACTGCAGCATAACATGCAGGTCCCCTTAGTACACTTACTATCCAAGTTTGGTTGAAAATGGACTCACGGTTGTGGAGTTATGTGTCATAAGAGAGTCTTGCACATAAACTTTAACATTGACCTGAAAATGACCTTTGATGATATGCAGATGAAAACATATACTGTCAGTCTGCAAGTCCATAAGTTAATGAGCAAGATTTATCCAAGTCCTCTCATGGCTGAATTTGTATCCCTGCAAAATCTTGTGAATCGTGAGACATTCTTTCTCAAAGAATTTAACCATTTTCTACTAGAGTAAAATTGATTATTTTTGTACCATAGGAAAGAGTAAACATTACTCTTTTATATTGGTTATTTCTTTTGAATAAAATATATCAATGATACATTTTTCAGTCTAGATCCAGATGCCAGAGGAGGTTTGATGAATTTTAAGAAAATATTGTGTTTGATATGATTTACATGTGATTCATTTAAAGTTTTCCGAAACTTAGATTCTTCACGAGATCACTGACTGAGCTTAGACTTAGTTAAAGGGGGAGTTCACCCTGACAAAAGTTTATTGTAAAAATAGCCAAAAAACAATCAAAAGAATGTAATTGGGGAAGGTTTGAAGAAAGTCCATCAAAGACTAAAAAAGTTGGCATAGGCCCCCTATTAGAATTTTAATTATTGGATTTGTGACTTCATAATGCAAGCAGCTTTCCGACATATCGACTGGTAAAAAATCATTGAAAAAATGAAATGTCATTTTCTCAGTTAAAATGTGAAGTCACCAAACATCTGATGGTTCCAAATATCGGACGAAAATGACTTCAACTCCCTCCCCATAACTACAGGGACCCGCACGGGCAGGGGACTTGCATGCATTAGATACATGTTTTTATGAACATACCTGCTATTGAACTGCACACACAGTAGATCCAAGTTGCCGCTCAAAAAAAATACTCCGGGCAGGTGTTTCATAAAGCTGTTCGTAAGTTCAGAGCGACTATAAGAACGACTGGTGATCCTTTCTTGTAGTAAATGGTACACACCATTGGCGATGATTTAGCGCAAAAAAGGATCACCAGTCTTTCTTACAGTAGCTCTTAACTTACAAACAGCTTTATGAAACGGCCCCCAGAGGTTAAATCCAGGGGCAAAATCCATGATTTTGACTTCCAGAGATTCTAATGACCCTCGCTAATTATGGACTCCAAAAGATCGATGACAAAAAATCTCTTAAGGGGGAAGTGACTTCCGCTAGAAATATAGCCGCTGAGATCGCACGTGTTCGATCTATTGCAAAACAATCTACAATGGCCGCCACGGGGGTTCCCCATGGCGTGAAATTTTGACACCCTTCCAAATATGGCACTATCCCAAACATGGGACATATCGGCCGATTGAATTGGAAATAATTTATGCGTGCTGTTGACACGCGCGCTCGTTTTCAGAATGAAGTTGCGCGCAGCTGAGCGAAGACGTCCAATGTTCAGAGCCGAAAGAGGTCCGTTTGGTAAGTAAATTATCATTATTTACCGATTTCTATATCAAAATTAATGATAGTAATAATTAAAATCGGCATTCGCGCAACTATGAGTGAGAAACGAAGGGAGGATTCTAGACTGGTCCTTATGTACAAGCTGCACCACAATCTTGTCAGCTTCCCAGTGGAAGAATACATCACCCCACTCACTGGATCAACAAGAACTCGATCGCAGCAACAAGGGAACGGCTACCAGCTACCACACTGCAGGACAGAGCACCATTGTCAATCCTTCTTTCCGAGGACGATCAAGGCATGGAATACTCTTCCTCCCAACAAAATCAATGCCTCTTCTCCAAAAGCCTTCCGCCTGAGACTGGCGGATGGCCAGAGCTAAATCAGATGGGACTTTTTACTTGCACCTGTATATATTTTGCACTGCACACCTAAACCTGGCCATACACACATGCCAAATAAACCATCTGCAAGAATCTTCAATCCTGAAGGAGGCAGATTTAACCTGAAAAAGAACTAAAATAAATTATTTTATCAACAATTAAGCAATTATTTTAGGGTCTAGAGCGTGATTTAAATCAACAAAATTGATTGCGGCGCACAACTCTATAAACTGTTACACGTCCGATATTTGGAAACTGCATCCGAATTTTGGCAAAAAAAAACAAGCTTCTGGTAGTAAGTAAATAATTTCCGTTTACCATACTAATTCAATTTTATTTTTTTATGACATTAATATTCAGCATTTCTACTACGGAAATAAACATGATTTTTATTTGATTCAATCACTGTGTTTTGTTTTGGGCCAATTAAATTTGGGCACTTTAGTTACTCTACCTTCATATTATCAATACAAAATTCATTATTGCGCTCCTAAAAAGAAAGAAAAAAGTCATCAGGAACCATTAAAAATTAATGCATTTTACAATATCCCTGGCCCTAGCATGTGGGACTCGGCAGCTGCTCGTAATGACGTCACTCAGTCGTCACACTCACTTAGCCTGGAGGCTTCCGGGGAGTAAAAGTCATCTACTATATGTAGGATTACTCCCGCACGAAGCCTGGCGCTGCTGTATATAGGCTTCCACGCACCAAAGAAATAGGCAACTATAAAAATGCGCCAAACTGCTAGTTATGTTTAGAATCTGAGGTTAACACTTCTGTACATGGGTAAAATCCCCGGGGGGGCCACTTACATTGACGAGTGGATACCATGCGCGACCAAAAAAACAAGTAAAAAGGATGTCTTTTTCAAGATAGGGCAAGTTACGTACGTAACGTGATAAGGGTGTCAAAAACACAAAAATAATGAAAAAAAGGGTATCTATTTCGCTAGGAAAATTTGCGGGGATGATAAAACAAAATTAAAACGTTTTATAAAGGATGTCCTTTTTGCCCCAACACTACGTGTTTAGAGTCCGATTTGCACGAGGTGTGGAAGGTGGGGTCGTACTAAACCAAATGATGTGTATTAAAAGGTAAAACCAACGACCGAAGGACCCACGTGACAAAATATTCCTGTACTTGTTTAGGGGTTCATTTCAGGGAATACTTGCCAAGAGTATCGTTTTGTTTCCAATACTTGTTAAGGGTAGGGTTTCACACGCCAATACGTGTTAAGGGGTGCATTTTCAGAATATGGAAAATACGTGTTTAGGGTGCTTTTTGAGACCCCATGGTCGCGCATGGTATCCACTCGTCAATGGAAGTGGCCCCCCCGGGGTAAAATCGGTTGGCAACGTTTGGCCAAAAATGGAGTTATGGTTGCAAAATGACGCCAAATTGCGCTAAAATAATAAAAGTAGAAGAGAGTTTACTTACATCTGTTGACATCGCCATCTTGGATCCATTGTTATTGCAACCTAGTTACGCGACGCGTATAGAGGGCGGCAAAATCATGAGCGGTGCTAGATTAAAAAGTGCTAAAATGTCCCGCTTCAACTTGCGAGTTGAAGCAGTTTGAGGCGAGTTGAAGTTGAAGCGGGACATAAAAAGTGCTAAAATGTCCCGCTTCAACTTGCGAGTTGAAGCAGTTTGAGGCGAGTTGAAGTTGAAGCGGGACATTTAGCACTTTTTGATCTAGCACCGCTCATGATTTTGCCACCCTCTATACGCGTCACGTAACTAGGTTGCAACAATGGATCCAAGATGGCGATGTCAACAGATGTAAGTAAACTCTCTTCTACTTTTATTATTTTAGCGCATTTTGGCGTCATTTTGCAACCATAACTATCCATTTTTGGCCAAACGTTGCCAACCGATATTTTTTTTACATGACCATAGAACTAGAAGTGTTAACCTCAGATTCTAAACATAACTAGCAGTTTGGCGCATTTTTATAGTTGCCTATTTCTTTGGTGCGTGGAAGCCTATAACAGCAGCGCCAGGCTTCGTGCGGGAGTAATCCTACGTATAGTAGATGACTTTTACTCCCCAGAACTCCTCCAGGCTACACTCACTCACAAATCTAAATGGCAAATCTTCAATTTATTTTCAAATTGTAATAACTTTCTTATAAGTTAATCTTATATTTTTTATAAATCTTAATAATTTAAATTTTAATGGATTTATCATTTAGTTTTTTACCTCACATGCACACCACAACCAATATTTCTTTTATAATTTTTTCTGCTATTTTTACAACAAACTTTTTGTCAGGGTGAACTTCCCCTTTTTTAGTTAACTTTAAGTTGGAGCAGAGTTCCAAATCAGGGTACTAATGGATAATTCGTTTTTCATTCCCGACCATCGCAGAGCAAAAACGGAAGTCAACCTCATGGTTCGGTCTTTGCAAACACAAAAACGAAATCACAACGAGAAAACCCTGTTGTGATTTCGTTTTTGGAAATCAAAAACAGAAGAATGAAATCAGAAATACTTTTGGGCTCTTTCCGATACCTCATTCTATACTTGTGTTTGTTATATATCAAAAACAAAATCAGAACACGCTTTCTACCCCCTGATTCTGTTTGGAAAAACGCAGACAGCGAAAACGAAATCGGGTACTAGCTTTCCACTTCCTGCTCTGTGATTTTGTCTTTCGCACAGCCAACAGCCATATATCGAAATACACCGGCAGGAAGTTGGTTGGATGTTCGATATACGATATTCAAACTGTGAAGTTGGTTTGATATTCAGGTTCGAGGGATATTCAAACACGTGTGAAGTTGGGCCAATATTCGATATTCGATATTCAAAAATAAGGGGTCTTGAAAGCTAACTAGGGGGTGGGTGCAGCACGTCTCGGGCATCCATAACAACATTTGCCTGCCCTAGTAGGAGGACATTCAGGGGACAAACGTCAGTGAATAAAAGGGCAGAATTTTTTTTCTTTTCAAGGGGCCCCCAGGGATATATCCCGACGGCCTAGCCAGGGTAACCACGCACCCTAACTTGTAGAACTCGACTCGGGCAACCAGATAAACACTGACTTGACCCGGTGCATGCACATTAAGGGGGCTAAAATTAACAAAATTAAAGGGAATAAAGGGCTATTTATCGCATTTTTAAAATTAAAATAAAGTAATTTTTCAAGGGGCCCCAATGGATATCCCAACGCCCTAGCCATGGGTGACCAGGTATCCTAACTTGTAGAACTCGACTCGGGCAATCAGATAAACACTAGCTTGACCCGGCGAATGCACATTAAGGGGGCTCAAATTAACAAAATTAAAGGGAATAAAGGGCTATTTATCGCATTTTTAAAATTAAAATAAAGTAATTTTTCAAGGGGCCCCAATGGATATCCCAACGCCCTAGCCATGGGTGACCAGGTATCCTAACTTGTAGAACTCGACTCGGGCAATCAGATAAACACTAGCTTGACCCGGCGAATGCACATTTAGGGGGCTCAAATTAACAAAATTAAAGGGAATAAAGGGCTATTTATCACATTTAAAAAAATTAAAATAAAGTATTTTTTCAAGGGGCCTCCAGGGATATCCTGACGGCCTAGCCGGGGAAACCGCGTATCCAAACTTGTGGAACCTGTCTTGGACAACAAGAAAGACACTAGCTTGACCCGGTGCATGCATCTTTAGAGGGCTCAAATTAACAAAATTAAATTGATATTGGGCTATTTCAAGCATTTTTCTTTTTTTTTAAAAGTATTTTTTCATGGGGCCCCCAGAGATATCCTGACGGCCTAGCCGGGGTAACCACGTATCCTCACTTTTCGAACTCGACTCGGGCAACCAGATAAACACTAGCCTTACCCGGCGCATGCTCATTTAGGGGGCTCAAATTAACAAAATTAAGGGAATAAAGAGCTATTTAGAGCATTTTTTTTAATTAAAAAAAAGTATTTTTAAGGGGCCCCCAGGGATATCCCGACGGCCTAGCCAGGGTTACCACGTATCCTAACTTTTAGAAATCGACTCGGGCAACCAGATAAACACTAGCTTGACCCGGCGCATGCACATCTAGGGGGCTCAAATTAACAAAATTAAAGGGAATATAGGGCTATTTATCGCATTTTAAAAATTAAATAAAGTATTTTTTCAAGGGGCTCCCAGGGATATCCCGACGGCCTAGCCAGGGTAACCACGTATCCTAACTTGTAGAACTCGACTCGGGCAACCAGATACACACTAGCTTGACCCGTTGCATGCAGTGGCGTAACAGGGATCGGTGGCTGGGGGGGCAAGAACCAAGAATTTCCCGGTCACATCATAAAGCAGGCAATGGAGTCATAAGGCAAAATTTTTGAGGGGGCGATATTATGGAGTATCGGACAAAAATATATATATGCGAGCGAGCGGAGCGATCGAGCAAAAATTTTGACATTTTAATGGCAAAAATCCAATTTTGTGATAGATTTTGACATAGTTTACTATACATTTTGTTTCTTCAAATTTCGAGGGGGGGGGGGAACTCACTGGGGCCTCCCCATTCGGTGGCGCCACTGGTCTTAAGCGGAGCCCCCAGAACCTCGTGATATTTTTAAACATTGCAGATGGCAATTTTTTTTTATATCAAATCGCGGGTACATACATCACATATTATATTAAGTTCAACGCAGTTGCGGATAATAAACGAAATATTTTGAGGCAGCACACCATAGCAAATGTGGAATAATTTGAAAAAAAATCACCAGCGAGCGAAGCGAGCCAGAAAATTTTGGCCTTTTAAAATGATTTTGAAATTAAATTATAATTATGTGATAGTCGCTTTGGAAATTTAGTCGATCAATCAATCAATCAATCAATCAATAGATTTGAAATTAGTCACGCGATATCGTCTAAAAGAAACATTTAGTTCATGAAAGTTCATAGGAGGCAGTGGCGGACCGTGACCGGGAGGAGACAAAGCATTGGGGGGGGGCACAGCATTGTTCACAGACAATGCAGTGCCCCCCCAATGCTTTGTCTCCTCCGGGTCACGGTACGCTACTGATAGGAGGGGTACAACTCCTTGCTAATTAATTGAATTGAAGGCTACACGTGCAAAAGAAAATGTCTCATGAGAATTATTCGAAGATTAGAGGAGCTTTATACTCATATTTTATATTTTGACAATACGTTTTCTATCGATATACGCCCCCATCTTTTCTCCAAGAGATGACGATCTACAACAGAAGGCTGAAGATATTCATTCGACCCAACCCTCATTTTCTCATTTCTCATTTTTTAAATTTGTAAGTTGATTACAAAAAAGAGTATGTATAATGATTAGACTGATTCTAGAAACAGAGAATGGGCAACCAGTGAACATATTTTGTGCAAATAAAAGAAAAATACAGGTGTCACTCAGCTTTCGGAACTATTTTATTGGCGAAGGAATTAGGACTGAGTATAATATATGAATAAGATCTGATCATGAGATGCTTTAACCAGTTGCCCCCTAAATGTGCATGCGCCGGGTCAAGCTAATGTTTATCTGGTTGCCCGCGTCGAGTTCTACAAGTTAGGGTACGTGGTTGCCCTGGCTAGGCCGTCGGGATATCCCTGGGGGCCCCTTGAAAATTTACTTTATTTTAATTTTAAAAATGCGATAAATAGCCCATTATTCCCTTCAATTTTGTTAATTTTAGCCCCCTAATAAATGTGCATGCGCCGGGTCAAGTCAGTTTTTATCTGATCGCCCGAGTCAAGTTCTACAAGTTAGGGTACGTGGTTACCCTGGCTAGGCCGTCGGGATATCCCTGGGGGCCCCTTGAAAAAATACTTTAGTTTAATTTTAAAAATGCGATAAATATCCCTTTATTCCCTTTAATTTTGTTAATTTGAGCCCCCTTAATGTGCATGCGCCGGGTCAAGTCAGTGTTTATCTGGTTGCCCGTGTCGAGCTCTACAAGTTAGGGTACGTGGTTACCCTGGCTAGGCCGTCGGGATATCCCTGGGGGCCCCTTGAAATTACTTTATTACACACACACCGCCAAAAATGGCCGGTGCCCCCCCCCCTGAAAAAGCAAGGACCCCCAGTGCCCCCCCCCCCCCCCGGGGAAAAAAATCCTAGCTACGCCGCTGTCTGTGAAGGTCCGAAAACGCTGGAAATTAAAAGCCATGTTAACGTGAATTTTTGTTGCACGTGGTCGTAACATGAAGCTATTACGTAATATAGCTTCATGGTCGTATCATGCATGCACTGTACTGCGTGCACGTGTGTTGGCTGTTGGCTGTGTGAAAGACAAAATCAGAGAGCAAGAAGTGGAAAGCGAGTACCCGATTTCGTTTTCGCTGTCTGCGTTTTTCCAAACAGAATCAGGGGGTAGAAAGCGTGTTCTGATTTTGTTTTTTATATATAACAAACACAGGTATAGAATGAGGTATCAGAGAGGACCAAAAGTATTTCTGATTTCATTCTTCTGTTTTTGATCTCCAAAAATGAAATCACAACGGGGTTTTTCTCGTTGTGATTTCGTTTTTGTGTTTTCACAGACCAATCCATGAGGTTGACTTCCGTTTTTGCTCTACGAAAATCGGGAATGAAAAACGAATTATCCATTAGTACCCTGATTGTTCCAACCCCAGGCTCAGAGTCCGCCGAATCTCGGGCGCGCGGTGGAGCGACTAACGACAACGCCTGGCAAAGTCTCGAGCGGTCGTGAGGAAATAAATAAAAAAAAATCACCTGTCACACGACTCATCCAAATCTTCACAATCACAAAACATGGCCAGTAGATGACTCCTTTCTCCCTTTGCGTCGATATATTCACAACAACAGAGAGGGTCTCCTATTTCGTCTTTCTTATCCATGATCTTCGAGCTAATTTATATTTTATTCAGAGCAAAGATGCCGACGCGATGTAGGGTATTTCTAATATCGCAAATAAAAACTGAGAACTTTAGATTTTGATAAGGATGTGCTGATTTGAGTAGGCTCGTTTTCCGACTAGATCTAGTTAGACCTACATAAGCAAGAGTTTTGGTTTATGTAATTCTTTACGCAATACCCCAAAGTTTTAACTAATTGACAGATGTACTGTATACAATTTGGAATATTTTTTTTTTTTCCGGATAAAAACACATTCCAAATTCATGATTAAAAAATCAATCAAGGCTCGACTTATTTGACCAAATTCTCCATCCCGATATCTCAATCATCTTTCTCTGGTTCAATTTTGAATTCTAAAGAATTGCTTTTTAGTAATCTGTCCAAAAAATGAAAAGGAAAAAAAAAGAAAGTAAAATAGAAAAAAAAAGGATGAAGGGAAAGAAGCTTTTCATCCTCTCAAAGAAGGCTCCAAATCAAAGCAGTGGCAAAAATAGTCATTTTTGGACTGGTTGCCAACACCACAAGACAGAAGAAGTCAGTGCAGCATGAGCCTGTAGTCCAAGTTAGGGTGGGGAGTTACAAATTGATGCAGGGGTTCGAGGTTCAAGACCCAGTCACGTCATTCGGATAGTGAAGTTAAATGTCAGTCCAAGACGTAAATCATCATATCTGATTAATACACGTCTGAGGAAAACTCATTTACACACACACACACCCTCACACATTTAAATCGCCCACATTGACAGTATCTCACATGCAGTTGCCTGCAGCAGAGCAAGTAAATCTGATTTGCTCGAAGAAAATTTTTGAAAATGCTCACAACTTTGCTGTGGGCAATTGCCCCTCAAATCACCCGCAATGCTTCCACGGAACGATGTGACAAAACCTTAGTCATGCATAAATTCATTACAGCTATATGATAAACCACAATGGGTAATGTAAATTATCATTGTTTGAAAAGTATTATAATGCACAGAAATTACACTCACACAAATGATAGTAAATTGTTCAAAAACACTATCAACCTTTTAATTTGCCTCAGAATAAGAATAAATATGATCATAACTCATTTGAATATATTCCTATTTTGACAAAATACACATAAAAGTACAGTTCACACAAAAACAGATAAAATAACAGCACTTACAAAGGAGATCTATCAATATGAGACAAACAACTGAGATATTCTGATCATAGAGAGAAATGAATAGAAACACAAATTATTTACATGAGTGAAGTTTCACCACTCTATAAACATTAAATCTCAGTCTCTATATTATGGCAATACAGACATATCTTTATCTACTAAACTCTAAAAGTACTTTATTTGCATTGACAATTCACATATCTAATTAGCAGGAAACTTAGAAAGGGAATAACTTTCGTTCCTGGCGTAACAAGACAAACAAAAAATGCACTTTCTAAATACTTCATCACAAATGAACATTATACCATATCTTATCAGGTTTAAAGGAAGCACTAAAATACTTGAAACAAGGAATACAAAAATAAAGCAGACAACCGCTTTAATTTTGAAAGTTCATCAGTTACTTACAAAAGAAATTAATTCTGTTAAAATACAAAGTCTGGTGATTTGGCAACTGTGTCCTTAGCATGAATACAAGCCTGTTTCCCCAAGGTAATATCAACTACAGAATCATATACAGT
Organism: Lytechinus pictus; assembly: GCF_037042905.1. Lineage (NCBI taxonomy): Eukaryota > Metazoa > Echinodermata > Echinoidea > Temnopleuroida > Toxopneustidae > Lytechinus > Lytechinus pictus. The sequence continues at coordinate 28,977,300 of NC_087252.1, read as the reverse complement.
GTACTGTACATAAATATTTGTGCATTCAGGATTTTTTCCTTGAATTTCTAAATAATCTGTCTTTTTTGCTTATCAACACTTGAGAGAACTTTAATAATGCTGAAAACAAAGAAGGAAAAATTCATGAGAATATTCAGAAAATTTCAAGAATTGCACAAACTCCAATACGGGCATAAGTTTAATTTAGTAGTAATGATAAAATAAAATAATAATGAAAAAAACAAGCATAATGATAATAACAATAGAATACAGATGGGGGAGGGTGGTGCCAGGGTCGCTCCCAAACCAAGCCCAAATATTTTTTTAAACACATATTGATGTGGCTTTAAATCTTCCAGGCACAGAGTTGGGAAATAATTTGGTGGTAACTCTGTACACTGAGATCGGTTACGAAACAAGACCTGATCAAACACACAAATAAAAGTAACTATTATGGCAACTGTACCATCTTATAGTATACAAATGGTGCACAGATGTAAGTGCATCGGTAGATTTTGTGAGCATACGGTAAATATGGAACTGTTAAACCCACGAGGTGCAGCAGAGTGAATTTAGACTAGTTTCCATAGTAACCGCATGCTCACTAGTCCTATCGATGCACAAACAAACCTGTGTATCATTTGTTTTATAGAATGGTGGAATTTTTTTCACATCCATGCATAGGTAAGTACCGATGCATGGCTAGCCATGCATCCAGTAAATTTGCCATGCATAATTAGTGGTTGATCACTTTACCATGGTAGTTACCATTGGATGGCAAAAGATCCCATAAAACATATTGCAACTTTTATGCAAAAGAGCCCTGTACATTCTTATCCAAACTTGGGCCCCTTTTCATAAAAACATAAATTCCCAATAACAGTTTAAAGCTACTAAAAGCATTCGATATGATTGGCTGATAAAGAACTTGGTATAGAAATTGTGCATTTGCTATGATAACAAGTCTTTATGAAACCCAAACTAGTTATTTTGAAGATGCTGTGGTCATATTGTAATGATTTAATATCAAATCAAGGCAATGCAAAATGGTAGCGAATGTCAACATAGGAGGACAGCAATATTACGGCTAAAGAACTGCCCATCAGACAGCTCAAACTGAATTTAATGAATACCAAGATCATACACACAAAGAAATGTGGCTTCCGTTCAATAGGAATGTTTTGAAAAATGAAATGTTTGTAATATTACAATAGATACAAGGAATAACTATGTACAATTAACAATTCAAAAATATCAAATTTATAAATAACCTCTAACACTGTGATTTTGTCTCAGCTGAACGAAAATACATGGCATGTTGAAATTCATTGATTGTATAAACAAAGTCGATTATTATCTAAAATTCGAAATTATATTCAACATAGTGATTTAGTCCTTTTCTTAATGATGTTGAAAAAGAACAGGTACACAGGAAACTGCAATCAAGTTCCCTTCACAATACCGATGCAGTGTAATAGCAAAGAACACCATACCGGAAAAGAAAAAGGAGGAAAACATAGATAAAAAAAAGGGGGTTCCAAGCCAACAAATTAAAAGAAAAATGCTTCAGATTCAGGCTTGAATTTTATATCAACCTAGCAAGGTGAAATCTCAAAGGGATGTGAAATGTCTTGAAATTGGGCAGACCCCATTTTTTTCAGAAATGCCAAAGTCTGAACAGTAGATAAAGAATGAATCAAGTTCGATTTCTATCGGATGAAAACTACAATGGGCCCCCTTGATCCTACTTAATCGAAGGAGGAACACAAAAAGTGAAACATATGTATGATACATATACATGAAATGAGAACCAAAATCCTTCCTGCAATGTCAATATGTATTACTCCGATTGTACATCGAAGCAATCAAGTTTGAGGGTTTCCATGACAAACAGTTCAACAGAAAATGAATATATTACTCGGGGTTTCAAATATCTACACATGACACACAGCCGAGTATGCATAAGTCAAACTTGTGTAAGTTAAAAACCTCACCGGAGTGAGAGGAATTTCGCATATTAGGGTGTATTTGATAAAGAGTTACAACGACAGAAACTTTGCTATCATGGCAACTACCATGGTAACAGGACTTAGCAGCCAATCAAAATCAAGGTTGCCATGGTAGTTACCTTAATTATAAAGTTACCATAGGTGTCCCAGATTATGCAAAAAATATTATTGACCGTTTCTAAGTTGAATTTCGCATAAATCCAACATACTTCTGAGGTCCCCAAGAGACTTGACCTAGGCATACTCAGTTGTAATTCACTAACATATCACTACAAAAGCTGCATAGACATCAAGTACAACAACAACAACTTGAACTATTCAGCACTGAGGTAAAAATATCTAGCACATAGTACTTCTATATAATTCTTTGTAGACTCTGCTAGAAATGCTCTTTTAACAGCACAGCTTTATTGCTAAAAAATTAAAAGTGAACAACTATTATATCTATGAGCACTGTATATTTCATTTTTAACGTTGTCCTGAGAGTTTGTGCCTCCTGCGCAACCTGGAGGTCAAAGGTCACAGGGTAGGAGTCAAATAACCTTCCTCTTTGGTTGTTGAAATGATAATGTCAACAATTGGGTGTCATTCAAGCACGTATTCCTGGGCTACTGAAACCTCAAAGAAGGGAAGTCGCTTCAAATACATTGGGAGTTTTGTCAAGTTAAAGTCAATAGTTTTATTCGGAGCATCCCACTACCAGGAACAAAACCACCTCTGCCCAAGATGAATGGCTGGAAGAGGTTAAGAAGATAGAGCTTTGGCATTTCCTGAAGGGGCCCTGGACCACTTGGGAATACAGTCAACCAGTCTGAGCAGACACCCGCCAATAGCCAAAACATGTCTTCAGAGTAGGCCTACTTTAGTGGCGACCAAAGCTGTCTTCCACTTGACATGAATATGTGTCATAGAGCTTGACTAGGAAGGCCTGTCTCTAGTGGCCTATTTTTCTGTTTTCCCGATGATGGGCTTAATAGACAAGTTTGACTGTATTCTGCAGTTAAGTCGGTCTCCGTCACAGACTAAAGATGCTTCCTGGCGACACAGTTGTACATGGTGGTCTTTTTCACATCGACTGGCACTCTGGCAGACTAGATAACGACGATGTTGTCTCCGTTGAAAGTCAAGCTTTTTGGAACAATCTGCAGCATAAGGTGTAGCAGAACTTGTTTCCATCTTCCCTGCTTCAGTTCTGCTCACCTAGTTGGGTTCCCTTGACCTGGAGGGAGTCTTGGCCGCTTCCATTGGGAATGTTTATTGCAGAAAACTCCTACGGCAAATGTTTCTGGAACCTTAAGTGCAGGATTTCTACCCCTCTTCAAGGAAGAATTTGCAGTCGGAGAATGTTTTTTCCTTTTGTGCAGACAGCAACTCTACAAAACGTGGCTTCTCAACAGAGGTGTATGCACTAGTTGAGGCACTTCTGGCATTTCCTGGAGCCACAACTGCAAGGTATTTTTGCCTCTTCGATCAGGAATCTGTCATCATCTATCCTTTCGTACTATCAGCACTTCTGCAAGATGGAGCTTCTAAACGAGGTTTTTTTTTTCTTCACTAGTTCAGGTACTTGCGACATTTCCTGGCCCCGCAATTGCATGGGATCTTCACTTCTTCGATTGGGAATTTGTAGTCGTACGTCAGCTCCTCCCCTCTTGCGATGCGTCGGCTGGCGAAGATGATGATGTGCTTCTGACCTCCGATCTCGATCACTCGGGAGAAACAATTGGGCTGAAAAAACAAGATAGGATGAAGAACATTTATTTACTCTTCTGAACTTGGGCACAGGCATGATGATCTGCAGAAATTATAATTCCCTTAACCCTATCTAGGCAGAGGGGAGTGCCTCAGAGCCTACCGCCCGGCCATATAATCTCCCAAAATATCCCGGCCTAGATAGGGTTAAAGTAAAGTACTTTACGCCCCAAAACTGTATGTGGTCTCTCATTGACTGTGTGTTATGAAAAGCTAGTCTTGGAATATAGGGTGAACTGCGGTCAAAATGATTTTGAACATTTTTTCTTCTCATTGTGGATGGTCTGCTGAATCCAAATAAATGACTTGCAGGCAAACTTGGGACAAGCAAATTAAAGTGTAGGAGATTGAATGGTTAGCAGTACTTACATCACATGAATGGTTGATAAAGCGAGCTGCATTGCCGTGGGTGGTAGCATCAACAACATCAAAATCATCAATACGGAACATGTAACATCCAATACCCTGGAGAGACAGAGAGAGATAAAATTTCATTTTTATTCCATCAAGTGCAGCACCAGCAGTACAGGTATCCATCAAAAGCTAAGTTTTCTTTTATGACTCCAGTTTATATGAATGATCAATGTCGTAAGATATTGTTAACCCTCTATATTGGGATCACAATCACAATGTTCACAAACAAGACAGTTTGGGTGTTTGGAAAAAACTACACTCCTTCTCCTGCTGTTCAAGGTCTGAAGCAATAAGACTTCACTCACAAGCTGCAATTGAAGCGTGATTTTCATTCCGCTACCAATACATTAGAAGCCAATCAGGGTCCGATAACACAAAGGTTAGCGATTAATCATATGCTTGATTTTCACAATCGACTGTACATAGGAATCAATGCAATCTATCGTATATAAAAATGTTCTACGATGATTGCCCAGCTTTCTCTTACGGGCCCCTGGGGGCCCAGCTTAACGCACACTTTAACGCCTTGGACGAATACCCTTTTTTTGCCATTCGATTGTTCACCAGGGTACAAATAGTTTGAACAATAAAGATTCCTGGATTATCAAAAATCACAAAAAATTGACATATTTACATGACCCACCAGTGATCACACATAATGACAGAGCTGACTCGGTGAAATGTTGGAAAAGTTTGAATACTTTATGGAATTGCGACACTGTGATTAGAGGTGTGCTTACCTTGCTCTCGTAATATTTCTCTCTCTTATCGGTAAGAATTGACCTGATGACTGTACCGCTGTACTCAATCACCATCTCCCCGGCCTCGATGGGGCGGCGACAATATAGACCACGCCCATGGATACCAGACCTGTTTTGGGACAGGTAAATGATATTGAGAATATGAAATTAAGAGGTCAGATAAGGATGTATGAAACCTAGCTTGTAAATGTAGCTGCATGTTTCAAAGGGTTACTGTCTACCTTAATTGATCTCCGCAAAAATCATGAGACTACCGAAAGATAATGGAAAGACTAATAATAACTTTGAAAGTTCACTAAAAGACTGCTGAAAGACCATCAAAAGACCATTTTCCTGTAAGACTGCTGAAAGACTGTTTTGAACCATTTCAAAAAGTTTTGGAGATCATGAAAACCACTGAAAGAACCATCAGGAATCGTGAAAGACCTCAGAGATCTTTGAAAGTTCGTAGAAAGAGCTTTGAAAGATCACGCAAGTTTCATGGTCTTACAACAGTCTTTCAGAGGTCTTGCTCTCTGTGGAATGGGGGTTGCGACTGTGTTTGCATCATGGCCCTAGGAAGCAGGGATGCCGAAGCACTCCCAAGATTTACCTTGGGGGTGCTCTGTGTATTATTCTCCATTAGCGGCATCCCCTGGAATACTGGTTGGTATGCTAAATAGCAGAAATAAAACCAAACTCACCTTCATTTTATAACAAAACCCTTTTCTCTTTTTTTTTTTTTTTTTGGCTTGTCAAATTTGTCCTGGACCAAAATGACCTACAGTTTGGAGCAAAATCCTTTTTTGGGGTTTGTCAAATTCAAACCAACACCCCTGTGAAATCAATCATTTCCAGGGCACTGGAAAGCATACCTTGGACCTCTCTGCTTAATACACAGAAGCTATCCTAGGCTATTTATTGTAAATATGCTGGCATTCAACCACAAGTATATTCTCTTATAATTTACCTGTATACACCGACGGCTTCCTTAGCTGTTTGCTTCAGATGTCTGAACCTCATCGCCATGGGCAGATCCTGAAGGCTAGTCGCTCTCCTAATATCAAAATATAAATCAAATTTAAAGGTCAAGTCCCCCAAGGAAAAATATTGATTTGAATAGAGAAAAATCAAACTAGCATAATGGTGAAAATTTCATCAAAATCGGATGTAAAATGAGAAAGTTATGGCATTTTAAAGTTTCGCTTATTTTTCACAGAACAGTGATATGCACAACTCAGTGTCATGCAAATGAGTCAGTCGATGATGTCCATCACTCACTATTTCTTTTGTTTTTTATTGTTTGAATTATACAATATTTCATTTCTAACAGATTTGACAATAAGGACCAACTTGACTGAACCATATAATATTAAACAATGCTAATCCCACATGTTCAGGGAGGAATTAATCATTGTTTCACGTGACAAAGAGGAGAAAATCAAAATATTTCATACTTTAAAAAATAAAATAAAAAAGAAATAGTGAGTGGTTGCATCATCAGTCTCCTTATTTGCATACCGACCAGGATGTGCATAAAACTGTTTTGTGAAATTAAGTGAAACTTTAAAATGTCATTACTCTCTTATTTTACATCCAATTTTGATGAAATTTTCAGTGTTATTCTTGTTGAATTTTTCTCTTTTTATTCAAATCAACTTTTTGTTGGGGCGGACTTGTCCTTTAAAGGGAATATTGCACCTTGTGAGCAGCTGATTTGAAAAAATTCTCAAACTATTAAAGATGAAACACATGTATGAGTGCATGTATTTGTCCTCAAAAACCCTGAGACACAGCACAATAAAGGATGAAAACGATAATTTAGACACAAGTAGCAATTTATTTTCCTGATTTTGATAACCGTGCATTTGATGAAGAGTTACAACTACAGTGACTTTGCTATCATGGCAACTACCATGGTAACAGGGCTCAGCAGCCAATCAAAATCAAGGTTTCCACGGTATCCCTTCCGAAAAAGGGGGTCATCAAAGTAGCGCGTCCCCGTACCACCGATGTACGTGAGTGCCCCCCTCTGACTTTATCTAAATTTACCTCGATGATTTATGCTGGATGTCGGAGGACTCGTCCTGCTGCTCAACCTCACTGAAGATCGGTCGGTTACGATGATGAGAAGCGAGGAAGTTAAAGATGTCAAAGGTCGAGGTTCGCTTGAAGACCTCTGCCCTGGCACAGCCATGGGGGTTAACTGGAGGCTCCTGGTAGAAGAAAAAAAAATGTTACAATGATAAGGTACATTGATAAGAGTGCATATGTCATTAAATAAAAGGGAATGTAGAATGTGTTAAATAAAAAAAGGTAAGAACTGCTTCAATACTATGCATGTGTCATTTTATTTCATTTTACATGTATATTTTATCCAATTGTTCTGGCTCATCTTTTCTTCTCTGGAGCTTGTCTTATTTTTATTTCTTTTCTTTCCTATCTTCTCACTTTCCCTTTTCTTTCCTATCTTCTCACTTTCCCTTTTCTTCCCTTTTACCTTGCTTCCTGACTTCTCTTTACTTGCCCTTTTTCCCAGTCTATTATTCCAGTAATTTGCCAATTCGTCTACTGCAAAATCACCACATGGTCTACTTTCAGTTGGTCTAATATCCATTTCATTTTCATCCATTTTGCACAATTAATATCTAGTCCAATTACACGAAATAGTATGTCGACTTATGGCTATTGGACTAACTGATGGTAGACCAAATGATAAAAGATGAGTTTGCAATTGGACGAATTGGAAATAAACCATTATTCAAACTTTGTGTTCTTCATTTGTATTACTGTCTTTTCCTGTATCAGAATACCTGGCCTGCACAGCTGATCAACATGATAGATAATGCACCCCCCCCCCCCGGGGCTAGATAGTGTGAAGTGTGCTTTGAAACTGTTTGAAATACCATGTACTTTTGGGGGAATCCCCCGTTACTCACATCATCTTCTGGTGTTTCCTCGTGCTTGTGGAACTTGAACTTGTAATTATGGCAGTTCCCTGCTCCATACAGCTGCTCAAGGAGATAGATAATGGCTTCGTGTGTGATACCAAGCACCTTCATTCCTTTCACACCTAGAGAGAGAGAGAGAGAGTGAGGGGGGGGGGAGAGGAGAAATAATGATAGTCAAGGAGAGAAGAGTTGGAAATGCATATCAGGAATCTGTACCCCATCCCCTTCCCCACTAAAAAACCAAACCCAAACATACTTGCATCTTCTGAAATTATGTGCTTAATTTCTGAGGAGCTGAGAAACTTCAAAATTTTGCTCACATTGCATGCTTCTTACATTTACTATGTTGTTTCCTCATTAGCTTAGAAAACTTATCATTCCCAAAATATTACGAATGATTTAGGTGTAAAATGAGCTGATAAATTGAATTTGAAAGATGAAAGATTTGTGTATCATCTGACGCTCCAAAGTTAAACTGTAACTTTAAGCTTAGCAATGAATAGCAACTATGAAAGAACACTTCTGATTGGCTCCTGGTCCGTATTTTGAATTAAATGTGCATGTAACATTGATCTTAATTGGTCAGTCCATTTAGAGATTGATTGGAGCCCAGAGTTTAAATTAAAACCAGAGTTCAGTATATAGGCCATTGAGTTTTGAGTGAGTGAGTGCCATATGTTTTATGCTACAACAGCTTGACTTACCATCAAAGGACAAATGTTTCCTCCTTGTATTAGTGCGTAGCTCGCCAACCCTCTCCACCACCCGGCCCCACGCCTCCTCCATCGTCTCAGCCCTCGTCTCGAACCCATCGTCGCTCCGTATCTCAAACATCAGATGAGGTCGGTTGGACGGCCTGCGGGGCGTGGTACTGGGGCCACGCCTCTTCTCCTGCTCCATCAAGGTGAGGAGTAGGGAGGGGCTATCATCATGGTAATCGGGCTGGCCGAGGTTTGGCATGGCAGCGAGGAATGCATCTTCACCCGACAGTCCTATCGGAGGAAATGAGGGATGAAACGTTTGTTTGGCTTTTTAGGTTCAGTGTATAGGTAAAATAGTTTACTACATGATTTTTCATGTGAGAAATTACACAACAGCCCAAAGTGCGCATGAGCAGTCAATTACATTTTGCAAATGGTGGTCCTGCAGTATTTGGTAAATTTGATGCAATAAAATTAAATTCTCTTTTCCTTTTTTTCTTGCCAAAAGAAACATATAAAGTCAAACTTGTATATTTAGTAAAGACTGCATGAAAAGAGATTTTCATTACATGCAGGCAGTCTTTATGAACAGGTTCCTGCCATAGTTTCAATGGGGGATACTATTCCGAGGAAATCCAACCTATGGTCTTTATAAACAGGCGTCCTGATGAAAAGGTGATCTCTCTAAAGCAGCTTTGACTGCACATGCAATTCATTAAAGAATAAAAATTGAAAAAAGGGTCCATCCTTTAAAATGTCAATATAATTTCTATAATATTGTCCTGAACTGCAGGTATTCACGCATTCCAATTCTAAGGTGAATTCAGCAGAAAGTGTAAGATTTCTAAAGGGGTAGATTTACTGATTTATTTGCAGCAGAGGGGGCCGCTGTTTATGCAATAGAGATGACATCTTTGCATTTTTTTTCAAGATGAGGCTTTACACAAAACGTATCGATTATCAACCTGTTAAGACTGTAAATAAAGGTTATAATAATAATATGGCAGCAATGGCTACAGACTTTCCGGAAATGATTAGAAAAAAGGGTTACCAACCTACTGATATAATTTACAAGATTGTCTATTTCTCCTGTTTACACATCAAATCTTTACAATCTGTGTAAATTACAGTAATCTATGCTGTATGTATGACCTAATGGCTTAATAAATCCACAGGGTATGAAATATGATCTGGGATTACTCACCAGCGAAAGGATCAAGATTGGTGGTGGAATTCCAACTTGACGAAGCATCAGAACCTTTGGATTTCTTCTTGGACATCTTGATCGCAGACTTGCTGCTTCTGGGTTCGTCCACACCGAAGGTCGGGTTCTTGACACGTGCCCTTGACGAGTTGGTTGGATTCTTCATCCTGATAGGTGACTTGACCGGTGGTGGTTTGACCAAATACAACTTGACAGGCGGCGATTTGGCCAGTGGGGATTTGACAGGAGACGGACTATGGACATTGTTTGGTGTATCCTCGTTTTCATCGTCTTCATTCTTCAAATTGCCGTAGGAATCGAACCAGACCTTGACCTGATGAGGGGTTTTCCGTCTCTTGCTGGCTCCACCAGGCTTCTGTCTCGCGTACAAGTGCTCAATATGGAATGGAGATGATTCACTATAACTATCGAGTTGAACTACTGCAGGCTGTTGTGGGAAAGGTTGAGAAAGTGAGGTGATGAGCCCTGAGATGGAGTTGTCCAATGGGGAGGTTGGCACGAGAGGACTGACTGGAATGATACGAGGGGGACTGGGTGTGAGTGAGGAAGCACTTGGCGTCATCTGGCCCATGGATGACTGAACCCCAGCCTGCTGGATGATCGTCTGTAAGGTCTGGAGGGTTGGAGATGCCATGATGGCTGGATGCGTTTGGTTGATGAATGGTGTCACTTCTGGACTGACCGCACCTCTATGTGGCATACCAAGGTTTTGGAGCAGACCTGTCTGTGGGTAGGACTGTTGCATCATTCCTGATAAAACACTGGCTTGCTGCATCTGAGCACCCTGATATGACCTTTGAAGGATAGAAAGGTATTGTTCTTGAGCGGAACTGGTAAGAGTACTAGAAGCAGCTGTAGAGGTGATCACCGATAGGACATCAGCAGATCCTGAAGTGCTAACAGTGGTCGTTGCCACTACTGTTGCTCGGGGTCCATGTTGGAAACCTTGAGAAGTTGGCATTCCATGAGATGAAAGCACACTAGAAGCAGCGTTGGGCAGGTTGTTGGACATTGGTTGCCCAGTCATTGACATGGGCTGTCCAGCAACATTCGCAACACTACCTTGTATCTTCTGTGGAAACGAGGATTGCAAACTGGCACTTGCTTGCTGTGAAACACCCGGACCATTGACTAATTTGGCATCAGCACTAGATTTCAGAGTATAGCCCTCCCACACAACTGGACTACTTCTTGAGAATGGTCCCCTTGTCCTTGCCTGTCTGGTGTTGTTATGCTGCACACCAGGGATACGGTTTAAATTTGGTCCCCGGAACCTTGGGCCCACTGCAGGATTCCTGACACTTCTTGGAAAATTCCCATAGATGACTTCATTTGTAGTAACGTCTTTGCCAATGATCATCTTCTTTGTTCCTGTATTGGACTTTGTCTGAACATGGAAGATCTTCTGATTATTGTTGGGCAGGTCAGAAGCTCCCTGTGTGGATTTGCTGAATATATCCCATGGTGTCTGGACAGGCAACTTAGGCTGAGGTGATTTAGCTTCAATGGACAGAACTTTTGGTGGTGGTGGTGGATCATTGGATATGCTCTCATCATCTTCCGTTGACTCAACATCACTGCAAGTCATAACATCAGAAATGGCTCCTGTCACAGGATCTATCTTCACAGAGATTCTCACCTTTTTTTTCGAATGTTGGTTCTTCTTCGGAGACTCACTGGAGAAATCTACTTCCTTTGACTGCTCTGGCTCTGCAGTCAATGCAACTTTCCCTTGTATCACTGCTGCCTCGTCTGGCATGGCAATGTCTTGCTTGGATGCACCAATGTGCATACCCTCCATTCCATCTCCAGGGGTTCCAAGAGTAACCACAGACTCTTTATTGGAATTTATTTCTCTTTCTTGGGTGATAAGATCAGAGTTGCTGTCCATTTCTCTTTCACCCTCTATAGGCTGCTCTCCAGGTTTTAACCTCTTTGCAGAGCTTCTTGTCCTCAATCTTGGAAACTGCTCCTCTGATTCTTGTTGTTCCTCATCAGATGTACTTGTTAATTCACTTCTTGTTCTCTTCTTGCTGTCATCATCACCACATTCATTAGGATCAAGAATTTCATCCTTTTCTGTTGGCTGATCCGAGAGCATCGTGCGTTTCCTTTTAGGCATGGCTTCACCTCCAGGTTCTCCCTCTTCAGACACTTCTCTATCACCACAAGAACTGTCTCTACCGCGTTTTCTAGCTTCACTTTGTTCAATCGAAAGACCTTGTTCTTTATCATTGTATTCAGACTTCCTTGGTCTCCCTCTTCCTCTGTTGTTTTGGACTTCATTCTTGTTTTGAACTACTGGAGTGGGATACTTTCTTGGCCTTCCTCTTCCTCTCTTCTGAACGATCTCTGTTTCTTGCTCGTCATCATCGTCCTCAAGCTCTGCTGCAATGATTTCCTTTATTCTCGAACTTGACTTCCTGGAGAGTCCCCTTGTTCTCATTGGTCTCCCTTCAACCTCTTCAGCCTCGATATGATTCAGTGTCCCGCATTCCTTTTCAGGGCTCCACATTGAATCAATGGATTTCTTTGGACGTTCTCTCCTGCCTTTGACAGCCTCATTCTCCTTCTCCTCCTGATCACCAACAAACTCATCTTGCTGACTGACAAGATAGGACTTTTTTCTTTGGTTTGATCTTGGGCTTTTTAGAATTTCATCTGAGGACAGCCGTCTTTTACCATCATTACCATCACCATACTTCCTGATAACAGTTTTTTCATCTTGTCCTTCCAGAAATTCTTGATCAGGGATAGTATTCCCTTCTTGTGAAAACACCTGGTTGTCTGTATCCCCGCTGTCAGCAATTCTCAGTAATCTTGAAGAAGTAGTTCGCATGGGATACTTTTTTCTGCCTCTGTGACCAACATCCAGAACATCTAATTTTGAGGACGAATCGTCACTTTCCACAACATCTGAAGAACTGTGACGCGTCCTTCGTTTCATCTGATCAGGGTTTTTGAGGGAACCCGCTAAATGCGAGTCGTCTCCATTTGGCAGCACATGGTGAAACCTTTCAGAGGAGAGATCAAGGCCTGCGAGCCTGCTGCTTCTCCTTTTCTTAGTCTCATCAGTCTTCTCTTCAGGAATTAAATCTTTATCTAACATATCATCTACTACCTTCCCCAGAGATTTTTGCTTTGTTTCCATGAAAGACTTGAAAGCATTAGCGAATTTAGGGCTGTCAAACTTCTTAAAGAGATGTCTTGATGTGGTAGGAGACACAATATTTTCAGTCTTATTTGACTCATTCTTGACAGGATCACTTTCTTTAGCATCTTTGTGACATCTATAGTTAAGATCAGAAGCAAATGCAGACAGAATAGGTTCCCTTTCCTGTGTTCTAGGACTCTTCCGATTATTGTTGTTTTTCTTTCCCAGTGAATTTGACAAAGATGATGCAAGTGCCTTGAAGATAGACTTGTGTTCTGGGTCTGAGCTAAGGCGTCTTGGAGGTGTTCTAATGACAGCCACCACTGGTTTGGTACCATCTGGGACATTCTGTGACAATGATCTCTGGGATGCAACAATCCCCATGATATCTTCTTCCCCTACCCCCTGCATTATTAATTCTTCTGTCAAGTTTTTAGAATTGAGACCAACTTCAGGGACTTCGGCTTTGCCTTCAATGCTGTGGTTCAGTGAGAGCTCTTGGTTTTCATAATGCCCTTCGTCCTCAATATTGATTCCTTCATTTTCAGATTGTACAAATCGGGCAGCTGCAGATGTCTCTGATGAATCACCTGTTTCCTTTTGGTCTGTCTTGTGTTGAGTATGGTCTTCTAACATTCTTTCTTCATGCTTGACAGGATTAGAAGCTGAAACACCACTATCACCATCGAATGGCATTTCCATAATATGACCAGTACTGATATGAGTTTGCCCATCTCCCACTACTTTCTCATTTTGTTCTGCTGATGCCATTGGCAAACATGTATTATCCTCATTTACAAGTGATGTTGGAGATTGTTCAGGAATGCAACCAGAATCAAGTTCCCTCAATGGTTCTCTAAGATCTGCCACTTTAGAGTCTACATTTGTAACATCGCTCACATTCTCTTCTTGTAAATGATCTTGTCTTGTGTCCTTTGGAAGTTCATGGTAAACATCAGTTGGTGTATCAACTTCAGGTCTAGTTGTGTCTTCCTGTAAGGTGTGAGATGGTGACTGAGAACTTGTCAAGTCTCCAAGTCTTGGATCAGGTTCTTCTAATCTCTGGATGGGTTCAACCTCCTCATCACTGCTCACATCTTGTACCTCATGACAGACATCTTCAGGGATTGATAAACTGTCATCATCAAGAAACCCTGTCAAAACATTGTCAGAACTGTCAGGTAGAGATTCTTTGGGTGTGTTTTCATCTTGGACAGGCAGATGAGTAGCTGGTGAACATGCTGGATATGAATCTTGACCCTCGATACCATTGGATTGGTCCAAAACATCTGCGCTGCTCGTTGAGTTGGAAGATATTGATACACCAGCACTAAGTTTAGTAGAAGGCTGTGTTGGTGTATCTGACACAGTGGCACTTTCCCCAGGACAATCAATTACTGTGTATGCATTGTTACTGATGGTGCTGCTAGTCGGAGTGACTGACGTGGCATCAGTTTCAACTGCTGCAGGAGACTGAGTTTGGGAATCTTGCACAAAGGTTTCTTCTCCTGAATGAGGAGTAAAGGCATCTGTTTGTTCAGTGAGAGCGCTGTTAGTGGGAGCATCTACAGTAACCTCAGTTTCCAGTTCTGTTAAACTTTGAGCTGGTTTAGGAGATTGAGATGGCATGTCTTCTACAGTGCTTTCTTCAGGATAATGGGTAAGGATATCATCCTGTTTACTGCATGTGCTGCTTATGGAGGTGGCTTCCATGACATCTGTTTCAAGTTCTGCAGGAGATTGAGTTGGTACAGGAGATACAGAACCACTTTCTCCAGGATACTGCATATGGATATCTGCCAGCTCATTGAGGGTGCTACTAGTGGATGTGACTGCCATGACACCATTGTCATCTGCTCCAGGAGATTGAGTTGAAACAGGAGATAGAAGAAGGGGATCTTGTACAAATGTTCCGCTTAATGGAAGGGTATCTGCCGGTTCAGTGAGGGTGCCGCCAGTGGAGGTGCCTACAATGAGGTCACTATCATGTTCTGCATGAGACTGTGCTGGTATGGGAGATTTAGTTTGTAAATCATCTAATATAGCTATTTCTTCAGTACTTTCAGTATGGATATCTCCTTGTTTGCTGACGGTGCTGCGGCAGGAATCTTGATCGACTACCATGGCATCAGTATCAAGTTCTACAGAAGATGGAGTAGACATATCTTCTGCATTTGGTTCAGTAGCAGCTGCTATGCCCTCACAAAGGGCGACTGAGGAATCATCTACAATATTCCTTTCTATGTGTTGCATTTGTTCTTCTCCAGACATTTTTACTAACTTTTCATCTTTACCACTAGAACCACAATTCTCTGCTACCGAGGAAAGTGGTGGAAAGTCATCTTCTCTTCGTACATCAATAGCATGTTCTTGCTCTTGGGAAACGTTTGCCACTTTTGTTTCTCCTCTGACTGGACTCTGTGACGGCTCCACTTCATCTACTGGTTGACATACCATATCATCTAATTTAGGCATGGACTGCTCCTCGTTAACTGCACCTATAGCTATTTTGTCACCAAATGAAACTATATCACCTTCATTATTCTGTTGCTGTACCGGAAGGGAGGTCTGTTCTATCAATATTGACTGTTCAGTTGGAGATTTTTCTCCTGAATAATCAACCAACCCTGCTTCCAATGTCTGGTCTTTGGAAGAAATTTGCAGTGATGACTGATTGGCATCTCCTAAAGGTATCTCTGCCTCATTCGTCTCTTCAGACCCATCGACCTCAGTCTGCACAGACGGAAGGTACATCTTTGACCCATGCCCATCTGCTTGGTCCTGAGCTCCATCTACACAATCTTTGTCAGTATCCCTTGGTTCTTCTGGCTTGGCAATAGTAATGATTGCGGAGTGGTCAGGTATATTATTGTCATCTTCACTTGTTTTGACTTCTTCAGGAGTCTCTTTGTTGATACTCAAGCTGGGGATGTTAGTCACAGCTTCATCATCTGTTAAGTTACCTTGAGGAGTAATTTCAATGTCCATGTGTTGTTGCTGCACACAGAATTCTGGGTTTTCTGGAACATCACATTTTCCTTCAGTGAGCTTGAGAGCCTCTTTCATTTGGCAGACACTCTCCTGTACATCAGTTTCTGTAAATGTTTGTTCATTTACAGAGGTGCTTTGTCTGGTTTCCGGATGGGCACTAACAGACATTTCTGAGGTTGCCTCCCTGACAGGTTCTTCACATGATGCTTCAGGTGCTACACTTGAAGTGGAACAAGCTTCCATTTTCTCTTGAGTTGTACAGGAAAAATGATCTATTTGGTCTATAGGGCCATCATCCTGGACAGTAGTTCCAACATCATTGGATTCATCTGCAAGATCCTTGGTGACTGGAATTTGTTCTGAATCACAGTTGGCAAGACCAGGAACATTTTCCTCTCTGGAAAGTTTTGAGTTATCACATTTTTCCTGTAAGTCCATGACCTCAGGACTTTCATCCCACGGTTGATCTCTTGAAGATGAGTCCTCACCACTTGGACTGATGGAGAGTGAAGGAAGTGCCAAAATTTCACTTGTTCCAGGATCACTTCCTGGTTGATCAGGTGCTTGGGGTACACTTTCTGACAAAACACCAGAAGTTTGAGGATTATCAAAAGAGTTCCTGCTGTTAGAACAAGGTGTTGTGCTCCTAGAGATTTCTGAGGTTTCTGAAGTGCCATCTTCAGACTCTGTATAGTTCTTTTCATGTTCTTCCAAAGGAAGTTTCACTAACTTCAACACGGGCACCTTCTTTGGGCTAATCAAAGGCGATTCTGGTCTTGTTACTTCAGACGGGTCATCTAATGGCACAGAGGTATGAGACGTCTCTGAAATATCAGAAACTTCTGGAGAATCTGATGTAACAACAGAGGATAGCTGCTTGTCCTTGATGTCCACTAACTTCACAAATGGCATCTTTTTGGGGCTGATTAATGGTGAATCAGGTCTTTTAACCTCTGCATGCTCATCCACAGTAACAGAAATGCTTGGATCACTTGACTTTTCAATATCATCATTTTCTCTTACATCAGCCAAAGTTTCAGTGTTCTCTAGATTGTGGTCAATGCTTCCCTCCACTCCTACTTCTTCAGGTTTTTCAACCATGTCCATGTTTACTTCAGGAGTATGCATATCTTCAGGAGCAGATTGCATATCTGACTCGGTAGTTTGAGGTGCTTCTACAAGAGGAGTACTGGTTTCTCCTTGCAGATCTTTAGCCGCGTCTGAAACTAAATCAACCATGTCCAAACTTGCAGAATCTCCTGGTGGAAGCAAGTCAGGTTTATCCTTTGGTAGGAGCTTTTCTCCAGCCTCAGATAACTCGCCCAGGTCTCCATCGGAGTTCAGACCATCAAGGTTGCCAAGATCAGCCATCATGTCCATGATGCCATCGCTGTCAAGACCAGAATTCAGATTCGCATCAAGGTTCAAGGAATCTAGGATACCATCATCCATCTCAAACAGTGAGGACGTTGCAGCCAGTGCATCCGCTGCGTTCTGGATCTCACTGACTGTCTGTGACCCTGCGAGAAGGGCCGCAACCTGATCAAGAGCCATTGCAGCTTCACTGCTCTCCTTTGTGGCTTCCATGAGAGCATCTGTGAGGAGGTCTGTATCATCCTCATCCTGTAAGGTGGACTTCCTGCTGAAGGGATAGCTGCCTGGGCTGTGTTCTGTGGTATGGTTGATCTCCTGAGGGGTCGTAGGGGAGGTCAATGGATTCACCTCAATGATGCGCATGGTATAGATACACCGCCTGCATGGATCCATTGTACTCCAGTACACTCTTGAACAGCTGGAAAGGAAGGGGGAAAAAATGAAACATCAAAACTTCCTTGTCCATATTACAGGACCTAGCATGAATAGGTGACCCTCCACCCCAAACCAACAATAAGTCCCTAGGGAAGGTCATCTGTTGATAGCGAAATAATTTGATCTTCAAAAAGCAAAAATCTAAAAAAGAACCTTTCTGAAAGAGAAATTCTTGTCCTCTATACTGTCAAAACTACAAGCTGTAAGTTAAACAGAAACAAGATACAACGGCTTTCTTTGACAAGAGATTTTGTGGACTGCTTGGAGGTTTCATTGAGATTGCAGTGTGTACATCTCATGCTTGAGTAAACCCTGAACTCCAAATGTTGTTGACTCCCGTAGTTTCTTCTGTATTTAATTCAGTATTTGTGTGGATTATTGTTGATCAATTTTATATCATCTAAAGATTAGGATGTGCTTTTTCAAACTAAAAGGAAATCTTCAAGTTCATTTTAGGTGACTTAATGTTGGTTTTAGGTATGTACAAAATACTTAATACAAGATACACAATAACTTAAACCCTCCTCCTTCATCATTATGCTATATTAAGTATTATTTCTTGTACTATGTGGGAATAATAAGCAAAGGGCTGACTTGTCATCTGGTCATCTGGCTTTTACAATTACACATTTTCTTCCAGAGCCATTTGCCACATATTTCTTATTCATACAACATTTGGGTGGTCATTTTATTGAATTCTATTTGAACTCATTTTGAGATTGTTACAACAACTGGCATTTATCTTTAATACTCACGCGAAATCCAAGGGGAAGAGATTGTTCTCAGTGTCTGACAGGAACCCCAGGTGACCTAGCGACTCCAGCGACCAGGATCCTATCATCACGTTGATGTTCTTGGTTTCAAGACCCTGTGAGAATGTCCTGTTGAGTTTCATGTTGTCTAGGCTGACGCACACTCGGCGCAGGACACCAAACAGGTCAGAACCCATGATCTGCACATCAGAAAGAACGGTTCCGTTAAGAAACATTAATTTACAGATTGAAATTTAAAAAGTTTTATTATTGCACTTCGCAGCCGAAAGGCTGAATTGTGTACAATTTACAGTTATATACAGCAGTACAACTGTTTAAAAACATTAAACATAACTCGATATACAGAGAGAACGTGCATACTAAAAGGAAAAGGTAAAGTATACAATTCCAAACACCGATTCCTTTTAGTTGTTACAAATAAGAGAGACAATTTTCCTCAAAATCAATAAATATCCTCCTGTTTGTTGACAGCTCAAATCAACATGCTGCTTGCCAGGCGCCATTAATGAAAATGAAGCTGATTTCTGTGAGTGTGAGGTGAATACAGCAGAGCTGCCAAGTTGTATTTTGCATTTTCAGTATTCTTATCCCCCAAAATCAGTATTTTGACAAAAAAATCAGTATTTTTACTGTGTGAGATAAATATTTTGTATTTTTCCCCAAAAAAGTGTATTTCATAATAAAATGCTTGGCGCACTCGCCCATCACGGCGCTCAAGCTGCATGCAAGCTAAAATGTGCACTGCTCTTGCAGATGAAAAAAACCAAACATTGAAACTTGTGTATACATGTATCTCACCCTGGTTTTTACAAAATGATTGAAAAAAAAAAAACAAGTTACCTGAAATTACATTGATCTAATAACCATATTTGTGTACGTTTTATGAAATAGAGTCATATAGAGATAATTTTTTTCGATAAAATTTCGATTTTGTAAAAAAAAAAAATTTTAATACAAAAAACATATTTTTTGAAGAAAAAACGTACTGCCGTATTTTGGTTGCAAAAACGTACTACTTGGCAGCTCTGATACAGCCACCCCCGTAGTCTGGGACTAAGTGGATTAATCACCTGGATGACTGATTTAATTTCTGATACTGCAAGGTCACTTTTCTAGCTGTCACCTTTCTATATTACAGCAAAAAAGGATAAAAAAGGCACAACTTCCAAGGCCAGTCAAAAGGGCATCCATGGCAATGACCAACGGTGGCCTCGAATGAATTTAAGCTCTGATTTTTCCCAATGTTTTACAAAGTGACTCAATAGAGTCACATACCCTGCACACAGCTAAGCATGTATGGGACAAGAGCTAAATTGTTGGCCAAGGAGATTTAGTTTGAATGTGAGAGCACATGACGAGCAGTCCGAGTCCTTCACGGTGCACATTTTTTTCCATACTATTCTTCCTCATATGGAAAGAGTCTGAAGCTCACAATGAATATCGTCATATTTCATTTATTCGGTTTAAAACATAGATACATGATACAAAGGTCTAAGGACCAAACTGAACAGGTCAACAATAATTACTACATAATCGTAGATGACAATTAATAGCAACAACCAAAACAGACTACAGTGATGGGTACTTACTGCTTTATCAATCTTATCAGCATGTTGGAAGCAATAGACCTTCTTGTCTTCCTGGAACATGGCGTTCCTGGATCTGGCACACATGAAATGAAAGTTTGCTGGACACCCCCTACTGCAGCATCCAACCGTTGCTCCTAAGTTATTGCACACTTCACATCTCTGCCAAAGACACAGAAAAAACAAGAGTCAATGATTATAGAAGGAACGAAGTGTGCACCTT